>NW_028241604.1:0-90925 GCF_964263255.1 Lissotriton vulgaris
GAAGTGATTAGGATCTGAAGCCACCGAAGTCATCTGCGGCGTCCCTCAAGGCTCCTCGCTCAGTCCAACCCTCTTCAACATCTACATGAGCCCCCTCGCAGACATCGCACGCCAGCACCACCTCAACATCATCTCCTATGCCGACGACACCCAGCTGATCCTCTCCCTTACCAACGACCCCGCCACCGCCAGAGCCAACCTTCACGAAGGGATGAAAGAGGTAGCCGAATGGATGAAGAACAGCCGCCTGAAACTGAACTCAGATAAGACGGAAGTCCTCATCTTGGGATCCTCACCCGCCGCTTGGGACGACTCCTGGTGGCCCCCCGCCCTAGGCAGCGCACCCAAACCAACAGACCACGCACGCAACCTGGGCTTCATCCTGGACTCCTCCCTCTCCATGACCAGACAAGTCAACGCGGTCTCCTCGTCGTGCTTCAACATCCTGCGCATGCTACGTAAGATCTTCCGGTGGATCCCCACCGAGACCAGGAAGACGGTCACCCAGGCCCTCGTCACCAGCCGACTGGACTACGGCAACACCCTCTACGCCGGAACCACCTCCAAACTCCAGAAGAGACTCCAGCGGATCAAGAACGCCTCAGCACGACTCATCCTGGACATCCCCCGTCGCAGCCCCATCTCCGGACACCTGAGGGATCTGCATTGGCTCCCGGTCAACAAGAGAATCACCTTCCGTCTCCTCACCCACGCACACAAAGCCCTACACAGCCAAGGCCCAGGATACCTCAACAGCCGCCTCAACTTCTACGCTCCCAAACACCAGCTTTGATCGACCAGCCACGCCCTCGCCGCCGTCCCCCGCATCCGAAGAGCCACCACAGGAGGACGGTCCTTCTCCTACCTGGCCGCCAAGACTTGGAACTCCCTCCCGACCCACCTCCGCCTGACCCAGGACCACCTCGCCTTCAGGAAGCAACTCAAGACCTGGTTGTTCGAGCAGTAGCAGATCCCTCCCCCCCCCCCCCCCCCCCCCCCAGCGCCTTGAGACCCTCTGGGTAAGTAGTGCGCTTTTTAAATGCAATGATTGATTGATTGATTGATAGGATAACGTTTAACCTCAGTGACATGCCACAATATGTTCTTTGTGTCGATAATGAGACAAAAAGACATGAAAGATATTTTTCTCAGGTGTTCTCAAAGAAACTAGGCTGCTGTGAAGGTTATGCACACCAAATTAAAAGTGCTGCTCCTGTCTGCAGTAGAGAGAGGAGCATTCCTTTCAGTGCTAGGGATGCCATTAAAGTGGAGTGTGATAGGTTATAATGGAAGAGAATGATTAAACTAGTAGAGTCTGCAAAATGGCTAACTCCTTCTGTGGTGACAGACAAAGCAAATGGGGACATAATACTTTGTGATGAGCATAGCAGCTTAAAAAGGGGGTTTCTGAAGATAGATATCCCTTATCAAATATCACAGAAATGGTGAGTGTGCAAGCCAGGGCAAAATACTTTGCAACAGTTGATTTTACCCCAACCTTCTATCAGGCAAAATTATTTGAAGATTCTAAATCATTGTCTGCTTTTGTCACATGTCATTTGGTTTATGCTCCTGCAGCATCTGTATTTCAGAGCATTATGTCCAACCTATTTGATTACATTCCTGTTATTAATTTCTTTCCGGCCGACTTCCTGGTATATAGTTTTATATTGGATCAACATCTTGACATGGTCAGGAGTGTGATAAGACTGCTAGATGATAGTAGTTTAACTCAAAAAGCCTGCACATGCATGTTTGCTTAAACTGAAATTAATTGTGCCTTGTAATAACTTGACAGTGTTAGGCGTAATTATCGATTTGGTGAGACCCATTCATGACATGCTGAACCCGTAAAAAAAATGAAAGAGTTTCAAACCTATGAAGGCATAATTGAAGGTGTTCACAGATTGTGCAAACTTTGGTACAGATTTGCCATCTGGCATTTGTTAAAAGTAGGGTGTTCCCTTTCATTGGAGTGAGGATTGTGAAAAAGAGTTTGTGCATTTAAAGATTTATTTGTAAAATGCTGTAAAATTGTAACTCATTGAGGAAGGTACCTTGCTACTTAAATACTGACAACGGTGAAAAAGAACTGGGTGGTTTTTAAAAAGAAGAGTAATGAAAATGATTGTACTATATCATGTGCTCTGAGAGCTTCAAATTACACCATCATCAGTAAACAGGCTCTAGATGTTTATTGGACCGAGAGGAAACTTAACAAATGTTTTGGGGGAAGCAGATTTGAGATATTCTCTGATCACAAACCCCTGCAGGACGGTTTTAAGAACAAGGGATTTTACAAATACCTTTTACAAATAGTAAAACCCCAAACCCCCCAGCGAAGCCTCAGGCGTCACGCCATCCCAGGACCTCTGTAACAAACTCGTCTTCTTCTTCCATCTCAAGATCAAGTTCCTCTACGACAACTTCAATGAACAGAGACAAGACAGCAAAACCACACCAACACCCAGCAATGCCAGGCAGCATACCATCTCCGCCTGGACCCCGGTCACTACAGAAGGGGAAACAACCTTTACAACGCAACTTTTACAACGCACTACCATTACAACAAAGCTTTTACAATGCAACATCCATTACATCGCATGCAATTACAACGCAACCATTACAATGCATGACACTACAAGGCATACCACTACAATGCATGTCATTATAACGCAGTCATTACAACGCATACCATTACAACGCATACCATTACCATCCAACACTTACCCTACTGTTGCACACCCTGGAGTTAGAATAGTAATTTTTACCCCTACACTATCCAACAATTACCCTACTGTTGCACCCCCTGAAGTTAGAATAGTAATTTTTACCCCTACACTATCCAATACTTACCATACATGCAATGTAATGTTATGCGTTGTAATGGTATGCGTTGTAAAGGTAGTATGTGTTGTAATGGAATGCGTTGTAAAAGTAGTTTTTAAAAATTCGTTGTAATGCCATGCATTGTAATGGAATGCGTTGTAATGGATGTTGCGTTGTAAAAAATGCGTTATAAAGGTATGCGTTGTAAAAGTATGCGTTGTAACGTCATACAACCCTACAGAAGACACCGCCACGACCATGAAGAGCATACACTAAGGAGCCCCCACAGACCCTGCCCACTGCACATTTTCCACAGAGCCGCCGCTGCCATAGCACCCGAACTACAATGCACCATCTGTGGAAACTTGGCAGAGATCACTGTTAGCATGAGCTGAAGCCATTTTGTTTGTGGCCTCCATTTTAGTTAAATGCAAAAACAACAATTGATGGACAGAATACAGAACAATGTCATACATTCACCCCAGTACTGAGACCCGGGCCTAAATCCATCGTTTTTTTGCTCACCATGCCATTCCAGTTTGAACCCAGCCATATGCAAATCAGTCTTGACCCTGTGCCCCATGGGAACAGTCCAGCCCGAACTGCAAAGCCAGGTCCTCCCTGGACTGAAAAGAAGCATCCTAGGACCGGTTTCAGGCTTTGTTTTGTTGTTCACCCTATGTGGGAAGGGGATGCCCGACGTGGGTCCCTTGCTCACTATGCCACTGGAGTCAAGCTATCCTGGCTGAAGACGGCTGATAGCCAGAAACCGGTCCTAGGATGCTTGATTCCGGTCCAGGGAATACATGGCTTGGCAGTTCGGGCTGGACTGTTCCCATGAGGCACAGGGTCAAGCCTGATTTGCATATGGCCATGTCTGAACTTGGGTGGCTTGGTGAGCAAACTAACTATGAATTAAACCCAGATATGTGACTGGGGGTGAATTTTTGCCATTATGCAACATTCCGTCCATCATCTTGTTTGTTTTGCTGTCCATTTTAGTTAGCCATGTGTTTGCCATGTGCTTCCATGTCTTCGCTATTGCCTGCTTCTCTATTTCGCCTGAGTCATTATCTCTAGTTAGCTCCTTCAGCTCTGAGCCTGAGCACTGCGCATGCTCAGAAAGGCCTGTAGCTGCTAGAATGCACCTGTTACTCACTCAACTGTCAGGCTGTTTTAACTGATGTCAGCAACATTGTAACTCCTCCCACTCTGTTGACTAAGCGATTCTCATATACCCTTGTATGTAAAAGTCTATTTATGTTTGCACCTGTACTGCTTCTTTCTTTGAACCTCCATGCTTTCACTGCACTTACTGCAGTATAAAAGGCCCATGGTTTCTGCCTCCTGCATTGTCTAACGGTTGTGTATCGATGTAGTTCCACTCATGAGACCCAATAAACTATTTCTTTGATATTACAGCTTCTGTGCCAATCTTTTTTCGGTCTAAAGGACCAGTGCGCAAAGAAGGGCGAATCCCTGCACCCGTGGGCCCCTGAAAAGGATCACCCCCCCAAATTGGCGCCCGCCACGTGGGGTTCATCGGCGACTCGGATACTTGAAGGAGTGGTCTCACCGGAGGTTTGGATTCTCGCTAAGGATGTACAATGCATAAGGAAGACACTTGTCTTAGCAGGCTGAAAAACTTTTCCGATTTCCCGAATTGACCCTCCAGGTGGTGCTGGTCTCTGACTGAGATCGCTTTGGCGTTCGTCCTACAGTGACCATTTGGTCGATTCAGAGCTTGGCAGTTGGAGGCCTGAGACTTTTGTTTGGTAAGGTCGTTAGATGCGACACTTCTTGATTTGATTGGCCAAGATTTTGGTTTTGTTTGTGTTAATATATAAATTGCAATTTATATGTAGGCAGGCAATGTGGAGATTTTTCTCTAATTTTTGAATTCTTGAACGTTACAATTTGGATTAAGGACTACTTTGTTATAATATTATATATACTATAATATTTTTGGCATGCCTGTTTAAAGCACGCTTCGAAGAATGTGTTGCTTTCTTGGAGGTACCAATATGGATTTAAAACAAAATCAGCCGGCTCCCCCGAGGGGAAACTAATTAGGGATATGTACATTAAACACAGTATTTCTTCCATAATGTATAGTATGTATGGAATAAATATACTAGTAAGGATCCTGATTTACGATGGCCAATACATGTGTCATTCGATATTAGAAATATTCAGTATGTGGAACAGTGTGTGTTCAAGTACAAAAGTAGACAAGATATGTCTGACTATGAGAAAGAAGTGCATGAGAGAGTGAAGAGAGAACAAGCACTAGCAGATAAAGAACAGTGCAAAAATATTTACACAAAAGTGCTAGAAATAAAAAATAAAGAAATTAAGGAATTAGAAGAGAAAGAGGATAGGGAGCTTCATCTACAGCTAAATGCCAATACCCTGTCCGGTGCCCTCTCTATCCTCTACTTAATAAACCTCAGGATGATTCAGTTCTATTAGATTGATCTCCGCCACCATATACCTTTCCCTCTGCCCCAGCAGATGATTCTGATAATGACAAATCTCTCCCAGGTCAGAAAGGGACAGAATTAAACCCTAAAAGACACACTCATCAATTTTGCCCACTGACCGTGCAGCTGCTCTTAGATCTGCTGCTCGTAAAGCAGCTTGTGTTGAAGCTTTTGCTTCGGACATTATAGCAAATGTTCAGCAATGGCCGGAGTCAGAGCAGTTATATTTCACAGAGTCATTTACTGGATAAGTAATTGGGAGTTTTAGGAAACATTCCGACAAATTAGAGCCTGCTGATATAAAACGTAACCATAAACAATTGAGTGACTGTCTTTTTCTCCCTTCCCTGGTGCCCGATTTAATTAGACCCGTGGTTAAACTACGAACTGATGCATTCCATTTGTGAGCGGAGAAAAAGACAGCTGCTACGCTACACCTGAACAAACAAATCAGACCCCCGTGTCGCAGACGGCAGACCCAGGGAGAGATACGAATAAGGTGGTTCAAGGCAAACCAATGCGTGAAGCTGCGCCTTTGTATGCCCTCCTAGTAAAGAATCAGCTGATGCGAAGGGATATTTTGTTTACAATTGGGTTTATACTCCTTGGAGTGGAGCCGATGTCATGGCGCTTTAAGCTGCTTTGCCTGACCCGCGGAAAAATCCGGCTGCTTTTTATGAAGAATTTGAAGGAGCTTTTAGTTTTTGCACTATGACTTTGCCTTATATTTACATGTTTTTGGGCTTTTCTTACCCCCTGATATGTGGTGACCTATCCGTAGAATAGACGATCATAACACTCTTGGATATATTTGGAAGGAAATAGAGAGAAAAGATGGAGAAAGAGAGCCTGCGGAGAAACCGCAACAAGAGATATTAGACCTTCCAAAGGCTAATACAACTACATTGAAAACCATTATACCCCCTAAACGAATAGACTGGACTATGTTAGCATCCTGTAAGCAAAAGGCGATGAGTCAGTTTCTGATTTCTTTACACGTTTTGAGGAGACATTCCATGACTTTAGTGGGCAGTCACTGACAGATGACATGGGCAAGCATCTGTTTATCGACAAATTTGTAGTGAACATGTTGCCAGAAATAGCTAGTATCCTAAAAGCTAGCAAGAATTTATGGACTACATCTTCCCCCGTTTCTCTTTTGACTATGGGCTAGTACAATGAGCGCCAGGAATTGGAAGACAAAGGCAAGGAGGATAAAAAGACTAAGGATTTAAAAACAAAAGTTATGCTAGCTCAGGTTTATGGTCCATCTTATAGATGTGGTGGGAGAGGCGGACAAGCGATATTACGTCCTGGAGCTTCCTCTTTCCATCAAAGTACTTTGTCTTCTGATCAATGTGCTTATTGTAAGGAGATTGGACATTGATGTGTTGACTGTCCGCTTTACCGAGGTCAGCAGTATCAGCATGGTAGAGGACAAATGAGAAGCCGCCCAGGGAACTCAGGAAATAGGGGAGGTATGGATAGTTGTGCTAGGTTTGAGACAGTAGAACATACTCAGAATCTTTCTAATACTTTTGACAGACAAAATCAGTATCAGCTGTCTGATTATTTTCCAGATGATTTGAAGGATTCTAACTATGCATAGGAATGCCTAGGATGGGGTAAGGAATCAGTTGAAGACCCAGTAGATTAGAAGGGTCCCTATGTTAATGCAAACATTTTGGGTTCTACTGGTCGGTTTTTGGTTGACACAGAAGCTACTCATAGTACCCTGTCTAAACAATTGGTTCCTAGGGCTCCCCTGTCTGGCTTAACAATAACTTCGATAGGATTCAATGGGACACCATTCCTTAGCCCACTGTCACACCCACTTGTATTTCATGTTGATAAATTCTCTGCTGCATGTCCATTCTTGCTTTCCCCTAGCACGCCGGACAATATTGTGGGTTTCGATATGCTCAAACTATTTTGTGCTACGATACGTTGTTCCCCAGAAGGTGTGCGTGTTATTTTAAATTACAACTATCATATGGCTGGGAGGTCCTGTCTCCTTCAAGAGGATATTGCTTTGGCATCCGTACCTAGTACTTTGTGGGCCACATCAGATACAGATGTGAGGCAAATGGTTATCCCACCACTTCACATTCAAGTGAAGGAGGCCGCTTCATTGCCTCGACTGCCTCAGTATGGAATATCTAGAGAGGGCGAAGAGGCACTAAAATGTATTGTTCAAGATCTGATTACAGTGGGAGTTGTGGAAGAAGTCCCTTACAACATTTGTGTTGGACTTGGCCCTTCTGACAGGTTCACCCATAAACTTTTTGTTTTTAATTGTGACCTGGTGTTAGTGATTTTTGGTTTCTGCGCACTTTACCACTATGTCCCAGGGTAAAGTGCGTGCGTGTGGTGAGGATGGCCTGCCCTCTCATAGGAATGCATGGGGAATGTATGTCTCCATGTTAGCTGCTGATGTGTGGGGAGTGCAAGGTCGAGTTTGGTATGTGCGAACTCGTGAGAGTGAATGCTGCGCGATGATGTGTGCGGCGTTATTGTCTAGCGTGGAAGTGCCACTTCTAGAAGTTGGCATGCCTGTGTAATTTATGTGAATTGGCTGGCTGGCTTGTGATTGGCTGGAGCTGGCTGGCTTGTGATTGGCTACAGGAGTTAGGATGGGTCAGCCCCGGTGGTGAGTGGAGAGATCTGCATGATTGATGTGAGGGAGGAGTGTACCTGGGACCTGAATAGGGCTGGCCTTTCCCCACACAATGCTGGCTCCGCCCCCTGTGGTGCGACCGATGACCCTAGCCTGGCCAGTGAATGGGAAGAGGGGCTGAGCATATCAGAGTGCTCCAAAACCAGCTGCGACTGGTCTTCCCCCACCCTGCACCCTGAGACAATGGAGTTAGGTGTATAAAAAGGGGCTGTGTCCCCATGCAAAATGTTCTCTTGCTTGATCCTAATTTGAGGGGGGCCTGCTGCTGCTGCTGGGCGCCAGGAGGACCACCACTGGGGCTGCCTCCCTGCCTGGAGGGCACTCTGAGCTGGCCCCTGGGCCCAGCCTTTGCCCCTCCACCTCCTAAAGGACTTTTGCTGGACCTAGGGGGACACTAGCGCTGGGGAGCGCTTTTCTCTTACTGCTTTATTCCTGCAGCACCTGGGAGCGCTGGATTTGCCCCCTAGCACTTGGGAGCGCTTCTTTCCACTTGCGGAGGAGCCCGGTAGTTCTGGCCGTTTATCTGTTCCCACGAGCGGGAGCCTACCCTGCGTATTTTTACCTTTCTTAACCCCTGACGGGTGCCTACCCTGCCAGGGACCTTATCGTGAAGAGGGTGCCTACCCCTCATTTTGCCCGAGCCACGAGAAAAGCTTCCCCCGGGCTGCTGCCTAGCGCGACCCGGAAGTCACCCTGCTTGGGGGCGGAGCTACTCCCCCCTGCAAGCCGGCCATCACCGCGAGAAAGGAAGTGGCCGGTGAGTGGGAGCACGGGAGCCTACCCCGCCTCTTTGGACATCCCGAGAAGTGCCGCCCCCAGCAGGGTTCCGGTGAGGGAGAGCCCTGCCCACTGCACCCGTGAAGCTGCAGAGGAGGCGAGAGCTCCGGCTGAGCGAGGAGAGAGACTGTGCCCCCCGCCTCCCCCAGTGAGCAGACCGGTGAGTGAGAGGGGCAGTTTCTTTTTGCACAGAGCGGCCCCGGTTGACAGCGGTCCGCTCCAACGTTGGGGGCATTTTGTGTTCCAAGTCCCCAGAGGCGGGACTCCCGCATTTGGGGCCATTTTGTATCTAGGGTCTGTCGAGGCCCCAGTGATCCTGGGGGCATTTTGTATTTAGAGCCAGAGAGGGCTCCAGGAGCCATTGTCTTTCCAAGTCCCCAGAGGAGGGACTCCAACGTGTTGGCAGCATTTCTTCAGAGTCCACGAGGGACTCCAACGTGTGGGACATTTTGTATTTAGAGCCCAAAAGGCTCCACAGGAGCATTTGTTTTGAGCCTGATAGGCTCCACCTGCATGGGGGCATATTTGTATTTCAGAGCTCACGAGGCTCCCAAAGGCTCACACGTTGTTTGGGCCCTATTGTTTCCTCAGAGCCCCAGAAGAGAGCCAGGAGGCACGCGGGTGCCAGGCTCAGTTCCGGCTGCCCAGCACTTGGTGGGCAGCTGCTCCGTTTAGGCCTGTTCCTTTGCGCAATTTGTGATTACCTGCCTAATGTGATTTATGCATCATGTGTAAAACTTCTGGCCTATACCTCTGAATGTGTCTTCATGCATCAAGTGTAACGCTTCTTGCCTATACCTCTGAATGTGTTTTTATGCATCATGTGAAAAGCTTCTTGCCTATATCTCTGAATGTGTCTTCGTGCATCATGTGTAAAGCTACTGGCCTATACCTCTGAATGTATTTTCATGCATCATGTGTAAAGCTTCTGGCCTATACCTCTGAATGTGTTTTTCATGCTTAGGAGTTTGTTTTTCCTAGTATAGGTTATGCTAGTGAGTTTATGATGCCCTGCGTGATATATGCCTAAGGTTGTTAGGATTGCGTAGGTGGTACTTACCTTTTGCCAGTGGTTACTGGTTGTGTTCTACCCTTGTTATTTGGTGCTACAGTTATTATATGTGCTATGTGCTAAGTGTTATTTCTACAATGTGCTATTTCTACCAAGTGCTAGTTCTAAAAGTGCTTATTCTGGCCTTACGTGGCCCTGTCCCATGTACACAATCCCCTGTAAATTCTGCCCGTGCCTATGGCACATTGTAAAGTGCGAGTTTATTATCTATTGTGTTTGGTATAATACAAAGGCTATTTTTATATATAACCTTGTGTGGAGTTCCTTTTGTGGGGGGCCTGGGATGTTGTTGCTGGTGGGTGCGTGCCCAAATACTTAACCTACATTGCCTCTGGGATAAGCCTTACTGCTCGTGTCACGTTACCTAGAGGGTGAGCAGGGGTTATCTTTAGCGTGTAACTCCCTTGCCCTGACTAGAGTGGTGGTTTCTGCCTGGCTTTGGCGCAAGCCTTAGCCAACCGGAAATCCCATTTCTAACAATTTATAATAGTCTTATCCTTCCCATTTTAAAGAAAGATACTCATACTAAAATATACAGGTATCATTGACTTACGAGAGGTTAATAAGATCGCAGTGCCCCAATATCCAGTAGTCTCTGATATCACAACACTTCTTACTATGGTTTCTCCGACTGCTACTACATTAAATGTGATTAACTTGAAGAACGTGTTCTTCTCAATACCTATTCATCTTGACAGCCGCTATTTGTTCGGCTTCACTTTGAATAATCGATCCTTCAGATTTTGTGGAGCTCCACAAGGGTATAAAAAAAGTCCTAGCATTTACAGCCAAGCATTGAAAAAACAGCTTGATTCTTTACCTGTGTCAAAAGGGGTGACTCTCATACAATATGTTGATGACATCTTGTTGGCAGCTGATACCCCTGAACAGTGTGAAGAAGGAACACGGTCAATGCTTTTCTTTCTTACATTTCATCATCACAAGGTTTCCCGGAAGAAATTGCAATATTGTAGACAGCAGGTTACCTATTTACCTACTTAGGTCACCTACTATCTAAGGAGGGACGTGCACTCACACCAGACCACATTCAAGCTATTTTAGACACCCCTGTGCCCTGCACTTAGAAGGATGTGCGTGCACTGATTGGCCTTCTTTCAGTAGGCAGTGGATCCATAGCTTTTCACACATTGTTAAACCCTTGTTGGCCCTTTTGACTAAAGACACTCCAATGCCTTTCCCATGGACTATTGAATGCCAAAATGCTTTCCAACAGTTGTGTCAAGCTCTATGTTCTGCACCAGTATTAGGCACTCCAGACTACACCATGGCCTTCACACATGAGAGGGAGGGTTGCGCTCTCTCAGTTTTAACTCACACGCACGGTGATAAGCAGCATCCCTGTGCATATTTTTCAGCTGTTCTCGATCCAGTTGCTGGTGCATTGCCTGGGTGCTTTCGCTCTGTGGCATCGGCAGGTATGTTCAGTGGTCAGGGTGAGGGGATATTCTTGTCACATAAATTGCTCGTGCAAGTACCCCATGCAGTTGACTCTCTGTTATATCAGACAAAAACACAGCATTTAACTAGTGCTTATTTGACAGGATATGAATTGACACTTTTGGCCCCTCATATCACCTTGAAAAGATGTTCGACTCTTATTCCGGTTACCCTATTGCCATTCCCAGCTACCCTGTTCCAGTCACAAGAGTCTCATGACTGTATATTCCTTACTGAGGGACAGACAAAGGGTTGTGCTGACCTGCAAGATACACCCTTTTCAACTGTTGATAGGGAATTGTGGGTTGATGAGTCTTGTTTGAAACTATCAGATGGCAAGACATCAGCTGCATATGCAATTACAACACTTCAGACGGTAGTTGAGACAGCTCGTATCCCACAGAAGTCAGCTCAGGCAGCTGAGTTGATAGCAATAACGAGGGCGTGTCAGGTTTGCACTCATTTGTCTGTTGACATGTACACTGATAGTCGATATGCCTTTGGGGTGGCTCACGATTTTGGGCTACTCAGGAAGGAAAGGGGCTTCCTCATACGACATGGGGCACAAATAGTGCATGGAGAATTAGTGCATAATCTTCCTACTGCTTTGACATATCCTAAGAAAATGATAGGGAATTGTGGGTTGATGGGTCTTGTTTGAAACTATCAGATAGCAAGACATCAGCTGCATATGCAATTACAACACTTCAGAAGGTAGTTGAGACAGCTCGTATCCCACAGAAGTCAGCTCAGGCAGCTGAGTTGATAGCATTAACGAGGGCGTGTCAGGTTAGCGCTGATTTGTCTGTTGACATGTACACCGATAGTCGATATGCCTTTGGGGTGGCTCACGATTTTGGGCTACTCTGGAACGGAAAGGGGCTTCCTTATACAACATGGGATACAAATAGTGCATGGAGAATTAGTGCATAATCTTCCTACTGCTTTGACATATCCTAAGAAAATGATAGGGAATTGTGGGTTGATGGGTCTTGTTTGAAACTATCAGATGGCAAGACATCAGCTGCATATGCAATTACAACACTTCAGAAGGTAGTTGAGACAGCTCGTATCCCACAGAAGTCAGCTCAGGCAGCTGAGTTGATAGCATTAACGAGGGCGTGTCAGGTTAGCGCTGATTTGTCTGTTGACATGTACACCGATAGTCGATATGCCTTTGGGGTGGCTCACGATTTTGGGCTACTCTGGAACGGAAAGGGGCTTCCTTATACAACATGGGATACAAATAGTGCATGGAGAATTAGTGCATAATCTTCCTACTGCTTTGACATATCCTAAGAAAATGATAGGGAATTGTATGTTGATGGGTCTTGTTTGAAACTATCAGATGGCAAGACATCAGCTGCATATGCAATTACAACACTTCAGAAGGTAGTTGAGACAGCTCTTATCCCACAGAAGTCAGCTCAGGCAGCTGAGTTGATAGCATTAACGAGGGCGTGTCAGGTTAGCGCTGATTTGTCTGTTGACATGTACACCGATAGTCGATATGCCTTTGGGTTGGCTCACGATTTTGGGCTACTCTGGAACGGAAAGGGGCATCCTTATACAACATGGGATACAAATAGTGCATGGAGAATTAGTGCATAATCTTCCTACTGCTTTGACATATCCTAAGAAAATGATAGGGAATTGTGGGTTGATGGGTCTTGTTTGAAACTATCAGATGGCAAGACATCAGCTGCATATGCAATTACAACACTTCAGAAGGTAGTTGAGACAGCTCGTATCCCACAGAAGTCAGCTCAGGCAGCTGAGTTGATAGCAATAACGAGGGCGTGTCAGGTTAGCACTGATTTGTCTGTTGACATGTACACCGATAGTCGATATGCCTTTGGGGTGGCTCAGGATTTTGGGCTACTCGGGAAGGAAAGGGGCTTCCTTATACGACATGGGACACAAATAGTGCATGGAGAATTAGTGCATAATCTTCCTACTGCTTTGACATATCCCAAGAAAATAGCAATCATTAAATGTAGTCCACACAAGAAAGTGACTGATAAAATAGGACAGGACAATGCCTTCGCAGATCACCCAGCCCGTGAGATTGCAATGCAGCGAAGCACTACATCTATGTACGTGGTGAAGTCACTGGCTGAATGTTGGCGAGACGTGCTGGACATGCAGCGATCTGCATCTGCTGAGGAATTAGAGCAATGGTCTAAAGAGAGAACATTGAATGATGAGGGCTATTGGAGAAATAAAGACATGACCAAATGGAGATTGCCCACAGCCTATTTACACCCTTTGATTCACATGGCACATGGGCTGGCACATGTTGGAGCATCCTCATAGCGAAGTTGCTTACACAAGTTTGGGATCATCTAGAAATTGCCAGCACAGCGAAAAAGATAGTCCAGTATTGTCTGATTTGTCTCCAGTATAATCTGGGAAAGGGAACGCAAACTCCAACAGGAGGTTTTGCCACACCAACTGCACCTTTTGAGGTTCTGCACATGGATTATATCCAGCTAGAACGCTGTAATACCTTGAAGTATGTCCTAATAGTGGTATGTGCCTTTAGTAAGTGGATTGAGGCATATACTACGAGAGATAATACAGCTCTTACTACAGCAAACGTGCTTCTAAAGGAGTTCTTCCCTCGATTCGGCATTTGTCGAGTCCTGTGGCGTGACAACGGACCTCATTTTATTGGGCAAGTTGTTGTGTGTGTCTTGAAAGGATTGGGAATCAAGCAGAAGTTCCATGCTGCTTTTCACCCGCAATCCGCAGGGCTAGTAGAACGATACAATTCAACTTTCAAGCTTAAACTGGCAAAAATTCAGGCTTCCACATCTCTGAAATGGCCTGACGCACTTCTTTTGGCATTGCTATCCATTAGGTCGGTGCCACATACACGATCTGGTCTAACACCAAATGAGGTGGGATTTGGAAGGCCCATGAACATTTAGAAGATTGACCCTGTATACATGATGTACCTTGTGTCTTGATGAGTGACTACCTGTCACAGTTGGCTGACAGCTTGCTTTTTATTCATCAACAGGTTTGAGAAGTTCTTCCTGACAGGTTGCAAGGTGATGGCCATGATCTACGGCCTGGCGACCAGGAATGCAGGAATGGGCAGGGCGATGCAGGCATTGGCATGTCTACAGGGGGATGCAGGCATGGGCATGTCTACAGGCCGATGCAGGCATGGGCATGTCAACAGGGTGATGCAAGCATGGGCATGTCTACAGGTCGAGGCAGGCATGAGCATGTCTACAGGGCGATGCAGGCATGGGCATGTCTACCGGGCAATGCAGGCCTGGGCATGTCTACAGGACACTGCAGGCATGGGCATGTCTACAGGGCAATGCAGGCATGGGCAGGGCAATGCAGGCATGGGCAGGGCAATGCAGGCATGGGCATGTCTACAGGGCGATGCAGGCATGGGCCTGTCTACCGGGCGATGCAGGCATGGGCATGTCTATAGGGCAATGCAGGCATGGGCATGTCAACAGGGTGATGCAAGCATGGGCATGTCTACAGGTCGAGGCAGGCATGAGCATGTCTACAGGGCGATGCAGGCATGGGCATGTCTACCGGGCAATGCAGGCCTGGGCATGTCTACAGGACACTGCAGGCATGGGCATGTCTACAGGGCAATGCAGGCATGGGCAGGGCAATGCAGGCATGGGCAGGGCAATGCAGGCATGGGCATGTCTACAGGGCGATGCAGGCATGGGCCTGTCTACCGGGCGATGCAGGCATGGGCATGTCTATAGGGCAATGCAGGCATGGGCATGTCTACAGGGCGATGCAGGCATGGGCATCTCTACTGGGCGATGCAGGCATGGGCATGTCTACAGGGCCAGGAATGCGCATACACATGCGCAAGCTCCCACAGTTTCAAAAAGAAGGTGCGATATATCAGGAAGATGACCCCACGATAAGGTAAGTGTTATTAAATCCTATTTTAGGCTTTATTAATGTTTTATATTGGGGGCGGGAGGCGGGAGGCGGGAGGCGGGCGGCCAACTTCCATTCTGCCCTCCGAGTGTGTGGAGATAGCAAATCTCTGCCCATTCCGTGGGCGGAACGATAATGTCCGCCCACCACTAGTCAACAACAGCAGTTTTATGTCCTCACATAATACTTACCTTATATGCGGGAATAAAGCATACTAACATCTACCCATTAGTTGGTCAGGAACTTGCTATGTGTCCTTTTTGTTGCCACCAGTGTTTTTGGCTCCTGCATCCTACCATAAATACTAAAAACTGTTTAATGACATTTCCAAGAACCAATATAAGAGGAAAAAAAATCACTATGAGGTGGATCAGACTGACACTGCACTGCAGCAATATGTTGCCTTTAATTTAGACTTGTTCTTCTTTGTTGGTGCTGCCCTAAACAGTCGTAAAATCAGACGCTTAACACATGTTGTAGAGGCTGTGACCAACCAGACAGCTATGGCACTTGGAAACATCACAGAAGAACTGCAGATTGCAAGGATTGTGGCTCTCCAAAACCGAATAGTCCTCGATGTTGTGTTGGCTGATCGAGGTGGTGCATGTCACATCATCGGGAGTAGTTGTTGTGTTTATATCCCTGATCACGCCTCTTCCATTTTTTATGCAATATCCAAACTGCATAAAATCTCTGCTGAGATTCACCCTGATACCGGAACATGGACTTTAGCCAGTTGGCTGTGGACATTATTTGTTACCAGGGGTTGGAAACTGCTGACAATATTATGCATATTTTTAGCGATCCTGCTGTTATGTTCCTTGTGTCTACAATGTGGTCCAATACCTAGTTCCCTTTGTGCCACTACTTGTATACCTACCAAATGCAACATTAAGAATGCAAACGCCCAATATGTATTAGACCAAGTTAATCAATTATTGCAAATTGGCATACAAGATGTTTTGTTTGTTCCCTCTAAATCATAGATGTCTTTAGCAAATGCTAAAAGGGCCATCTGTGGAAACTTGGCAGAGATCACTGTCATCATGAGCTGAAGCCATTTTGTTTGTGGCATTTTAGTTAAGCCACGTGTTTACCATGTGCTTCCCCATCTTCGCTTATGCCTGCTTCTCTATTTCGCCTGAGTAATCATCTATAGTTAGCTCCTTCAGCACTGAGCCTGAGTACTGCGCATGCTCAGAAAGGCCTGTAGCTCCTAGGATGCACCTGTTACACACTCAACTGTCAGGCTGTTTTAACTGATGTCAGCAACATTGTAACTCCTCCCACTCTGTTGACTAATCGATTCTCATATAACCTTGTATGTAAAAGTCTATTTGTGTGTACTTGTACTGCCTCTTTTTGAACCTCCATGCTTACACTGCACTTACTACAGTATATAAGGCCCATGGATTCTGTACACCATGCGCTGCCTAATATATTGCCTGAGGGTTGTGTATCGATGTAGTTCCACTCATGAGTCCTAATAAATTATTTATTTGATATTACAGCTTCCGTGCTGATCTCTTTTGTCAGACTAAAGGACCAGTGCGCAAAGAAGGGCGAACCCCTGCATCGGTGGGCCCCAGAAAAGGCTCACCCCCACACATCAACTCCACCTTCGAAACTGGCACTTTTCCCGATGACTGGATATGCCCCTCCTCAAGAAGCCCTCCACAGACTCGATGGAGCTCAAAAACTACAGACTTATCTCGCTCCTCCCTTTCGCAACCAAAGTCACTGGAAAGATTGTCAACATCCAGGTCACAAATTTCATCGAAGCTAACTCCATCCTCTACTCCTCCCAATCCAGATTCCACAGCAACCACAGCACGAGACCGCACTCCGAGGTGCCACAGACGACATCCGCACTCTCCTCGACCAGGGCCATGCGACGGCTCTCTCCCTACTAGACCTCTCTGCAACCATCGACACAGTCTCCCACTGCACTCTCACCCCCAGACTTCATGATGCTGTCATACAAGGAATCGTCCTTGACTGGATCCATTCATTCCTCACTGGCTGAACCCAAAGAATCAGACTCCCGACCTTCCTCTCCAAACTCGCAGAGATCTGCTGCAGAGTAACCCAAGATTATTCGCTCAGCCCCATGCTCTTCAACATCTACATGGCCTCCATTGCCACCATCGTCCGACAGCATGGACTCAGCATAGTATCCTACGCTGACGACACCCGGCTCGTTCTCTCCCTCACTTGGGAACCTGACACCACCATACTCAGCTTCCAGCAAGGAATAAAAGACGTTGCATCCTGGATGAGCAGCAGCTGCCTGTAGCTCAACTTAGAGAAGACAGAAGTCCTCAGATCTACCCCCACCACATGGGACAACAACCAGTGGCTCACCATCCTCAGCAACTCCCCACACGCAAGCACCACGCCTGCAACCTCAGCATCATACTCGTCCTCTCCCTCACCATGACCTGACAGATCAATGTTGTCTCCTCCACGTGCTTCAACACCCTCCACATCCTCCGAAAGACCTTCAAATGGATTCCCCCCGAATCCAGAAAGACTGTCACCCACAACACCTCAATAGACAAAACTGCAATCTGTTTTTATGTTGTTGTTTGTCTAATGTATGTGTAGTATGCTGGGATGTGGTATGAATGTTGAGAAAGGTAGGTTTTGATTTTGCATGCCTGTAAGAGTGAGTGGCTCTGTTGTGTGGGGCATTTTTCTGCATTGTTGCATTTTTGTTTTTATGGAAATTACAAGAACAGAAATCTGTCTGTGATATAATAGTCATGTCACTGTACAGGGAAAGAATTGTTAAAATGTACTTGTAAATTTCTTAAAGATATGTATTGTTTGAGATCAACAAAAAATAGAATGCATTTGATTTTGTATAAAAACAACATTATATATGTAGCGCAATTTCATTTGGGGAGCAGAACCAGCAGCACTTGGTAGGCACATGAGAGGAAGACAGGTCTAGTGGGTGTCTTTTCCTTCATAGCTCGGCTCAGACATCCAAGTTCTTTATGTCCGAGGTGGGTTCTACATTTGTGCCATTGGAAGAATCAGCCGTATTCTAGAGTCTCAAGATGTCTGGATAATATTCAGCATTCACCGTTGATGTCCTCCCTCCAATGTCCCTATGTGATAAATGCAGTATGGCAAGGACAGCTTTCTTCTGGCTTTTCTTGATTAATACAGATGTGCCGATGTTGGCTGTAATATACGAGTTCTTTCTTCCCCTGTCCATTCACCTCACCTCACGTTTCCATATATTTCATCAAACACATCATATGCAAACATAAGAGTACTCTGGGCTCGGCATTACTGGAATAAGACCCATATTTGCGACTTTATCCTTTATGACTCTGTCTGGTTTCTGAATTGAGTTTGAGATTCCCCATGTGATTCAACTGATCTGTTTACTATAACTGGCTGCTTCATATCAAGACCTGTCTGTTATAGTAATGTGAAAGCACTACCATACCATGCACATTTGCACAACCATTTTGTAGGTAGGCAGTGCAGCTGTCCTAGGCAACCATTAATGTTCTCTCGTCTATTGGTGATAGTTTTCATCCATGAAGCAACATGGGATTTCATTCAAAGATCCTTGTATTTGCAGCTACATTTGAGGTGTCTTCAGCTATTGTTTCTTTTCTGTTAATCTATTTTCTTGTTTTTGTGCATCTGTTGCCACTTTTCTCCTTGTGCTGAAGTGCTGTGTGTCATGTCTTCCATTCTGCAGAGTTTAATGATGGAAGTAGAAGAGTACATTTGATTTTGACACTGCAGTAATTTTAGAAATTTTGATATTTTGATGTTGTATGATATGTCGATACAGCTATTATTGTGAATATGTAGAGGCACTCAAATTTGTTGAGTTTCATGCTTCTACACTTAGAATGTGTAATGTGGGATTTATTGTAATAAACAACCAATGGGCATACAGTAAGTTCCTTGCCGTAATATCCTCATTTCTATCTGTGGTCAGTCTGTGATTATGAAGATATAATAGAACAGAAATAGCAAGTTGGTTTCTATCACTAATTTTGTTGTGTATTCTACAAAGAATTTTCAGAATTTATTTTAATCGGCTATAGAATTCATTCCTGCATTATGCTTTGTGTTCGAAGCTTTAATATCATTTGACCTAGGTATTCATATATTCTCCCTTGTTGTCAAGCTCTTTAATGCTGGAGGCTTTATCTGAGTTTATGCCCTGTGAGTTATCTCCTTATCTGTACTCACTGAAGAGACTTCAGAGTTGATAACTTGCTGAAAAACCCATTATATGTACTATAAGTGTATGAGTTGTCTCCTGTGTGGGTATACGGTGATGTCAATTTAAGCTTCTTTAAAAACTAAGGGCCAGATGTAGGTAAATACCATTTACCGATTCTAAAATACCGAATTTTACCGAATCGGTATTTTAGAATGGGTAAATGATATGTAGGAATTAATTCGGTAATTTTTACAGAATCTGTAAAATTCAGTAAATACTGATTCGGTATTTACCGAATCGGTATTCCCCATTCATTCCTATGGGCTTCCAGGCCCATAGGAATGAATGGGGAATACCGATTCAGTAAATACTGAATCATTAAGGGGGGAAGACCTACAAGGGTGGCAGGGTGTCACATTGAAACCCTGTTGCACCCCTAAATAGTGCATGGGTGCACATGTGGCACACATACATGCCCTAAGGGCATGTATGTCTGCCACATGGCACTGTTAAAAAAGCACAACATTGCTTTTTTAACAGTTTTCGTTACTTACCACAAACTTGTAGTTGGTGGTAAATAACTAATCCTTACAGGTGAAAAGCACTCACTTGAGTGCTTCCTACATTTCAGATTCGGTATTTTACCGAATCGGTATTTAAGAATTTGGTAATTTACCGAATTCTTAAATACCGATTCGGTAAATTAACGAATCTGCAATGCAGCCACCTACATCCCAAATGCCTAATACCTGTCGGTAACTGCCAAAATTTGGTAATTTCGGCCATTACCGACCAGTATTAGGGTTCCAACATCTGGCCCTAAAACTCATGGCACATTCCATGTAGCTGATATAACATTTGTCCTGTGTGTATCCTCTGATGACTTGTTAGACTTGATGGATGACTAAGACTTTTCCGTCGTTCACGGCAGGTGATATAACATTTGTCCTGTGTGTATCCTCTGATGACTTGTTAGACTTGATGGATGACTAAGACTTTTCCCTCATTCACTGTAGGTGTATGTTTTTTCCTGAATGTGTTTGCTGATGAATTTCCAGCTCTGATGAGTGAAGAAAAATCTTCTCACACATACTGCAGCTAAATGTTGTTTCTCCGATATGAGTTTGCTGATGTTTCTTGAGGTGTGATAACTGACAAAATATCCTCCAACATTCACTGCACACGTATGGCTTTTTTCCTGTATGTGTTCACTGATGAATTGTTAGGTTTGATGCATGAGTACAGATACTTCCACACTCACTGCAGCTGTATGGTTTTTCTCCCGTATGTGTTCGCTGATGGTTCTTTAGTAGTGATGGCCGATTAAATGTCCTACTACATTCACTGCACACGTATAGTTTTTCTGCAATATGTGTTTGCTGATGATTCTTTAGATTTGATGAATGACTAAAGGTACTTCCACATTCACTGCAGCAGTATGGTTTTTCTCCTGCATGTGTTGGCTGATGGTTCTTTAGTTGCAATGACTGACTAAAGGTCCTACATACATTCATAGCACACATACGATTTTTCTCCAGTATGTATTTGCTGATGTTTCACTAGAGTTGATGATTGAGTAAAGGTACTTCCACATTCACTGCAGCTGTACGGCTTTTCTCCTGTATGTATGCGCTGATGATTCCTTAGGTTTGATAAAGTATTAAAGCTCTTCCCACATTTACTGCACATGTATAGTTTTTCTCCAGTATGTATTCGCTCATGTGTCTTCAGATTTGATACCACAGTGAAGCTCTTCTCACATTCACCGCATGCATATGGTTTTTCTACAGTATGTGTTCGCTGATGGTTCTTTAGTGTTGATGAATGTTTAAAGGTCCTCCCACATTCACTGCAGCTGTACGGCTTTTCTCCTGGATGTATTCGCTGATGGTCCCTTAGGATTGATAAAGGATTAAAGCTCTTCCCACATTCGCTGCACTCGTATGGGTTTTCTCCTGTGTGCATTCCCTGATGAAGCATTACGGTAGATGAATTACTGACACACTTTCCAAATTCACTGTTTGCGTGTGGCTGCTGATGCGTTAGGCACATATACATTTTTCCTCTTGGTGTTCACACCTCTAAGTTGAGTATGGTTTTTGGACACGTGCAAGGCCTCTTACTGATGACTGGTCATCGTGGCTGATGAAACGTAAAGCTAATCCCAGAGTCATGGATTCTTAAACATGCTAAATAAAATAACAGTAGGGTTGAGATGTCACTAAATTGTTTGCACCACTAATACGGTGCGTATTGCCTCTTCACTTGTGGTCATATTTACTTTTCTGCAGTATGATTTTAAGTATGTGGCATTTGTATAGCACAAACCTAGCAAGAGGCAGCACAGATATACTGTTATCGTAAGAACTAACTACCTTGATAAATCAGAACATGCTAGGACACCACCGCTTCCTTTCAATCATCAGTTCTTTCGCTCACATTTTACTTCTGGATATGCCATGGACTAACTTTTCTACTTTCTGTGGTTTGTGCACAACTGGGACTTGCACCACACCAGAGGATAATTATATAAATAAATGTCAGCCAGCCAGAGGGTGGAGTATACCTGGGGCTCAGATCTGAGAAGCCGAAGAATCCAGTATTTGTGTTGAGCGGATCGGGTGCATCTTAAGACCTCTTCTCTTTATAATATCAGTAAGTCACCTGAAGGTCTCAGGGCAAGAGGAAGAGTGCTCCAGAAGCAGGTTGCCTTTTGATAGAGTCCTCTGCCACCAAATTGTTGATCCTCAGTGAATAGATGGCTCCAAGATTCACTCTTGGAGCAGAGTCTCAGTTAGGCAGCTTGGGCCAGTCCACGGAGAGACTTGTGGGTGGTACGGTGGGTCTTGAAGGGAAATCTCTCTTTGATCATGAGCTGGTATAGCAGCCAAGGGCAAGAGTAAAGTGGCTATTGTATCTTAAGTAAAGCAAAGCCAATCAACTGTGGTTTGGGATAATTTCCACGTTATCCACAATGTTCTTGGGAAGCCATGTTAGAATGGTGATGCAGCAATCCAGCTGTTATGACTCTGTTGCAAGTTCCACAGTGATTTTACGACGGGTCAGTAGAAAGGAGAGGATCCTCCTGAAGCAAATATAGAGGGTGGAATAAACATTTAGTCACTCTGTCCACATGAAGGATGAAGAGATCATTGTCGTTACATCAATTGATGTCTCTTTGATCAGACTCTTCATCCCGTGGGTTGGTCTTGCCTTGTGTCTTATTGACTTTTATCTGTTGATGTGTGATATCTCTACTCTTACTTGCTTCAGCAGTTGCTGAACACTTGGGTCTTTATCTTCAGGTTTTCTTTTAAATGTTTGCTAGCGGAGGGCAAGATGGCTGCCGACAGTCCGTAGGGGGTAGCAGCACCCAAGCCACTCTCCTGCACTCACTGCTTGTCTAGCGTCTAATGTATGCTGGTATGGCTCAGAGCTGATCTGCAGTTGTACTCTTTCTGCTACATTGGACGATGAGATGCTGGAGGGCCTCCATAATCTGGAGATTACATCTGCTTGGTCATTTGTGGCAGTGTAGATAGAGGTATTGGCATTGCATAGCAGGAAGCTAGACTCGAGAGCGCCGAGCAGCGCCTGGCAGACGGCACTGTCTAAAGTTAAGAAGAGGATTACATCGTGCCAGGAGATCTGGGAGGCTTTCAAGCGTGTCATGGCCCCTAAAGTGCTGAGGATTATTAAGAGCACCCAGAGGCGAGAAGAAGTGGAGACATCTAGTGAGCCCGATACTCCTGCAGCAAATCTGAGAACTAAGGCACAACAAAGGGCACAGACTCGCAGAGAAGCGGCAAAAAAACGTGAAGAGGAGCGATTGCTGGCAAGCCAGAAGAGGAGAGAAGACCGACGTAAGGAATTACCTGTACTGGACCTGGCCACAGAGTCTCTGAGGGAGGCGATCCTGCGTCAGCCCCTGATTTTTGAATCATTTCAGGCACGTGGACTATCACCTTCTTCTTCATCGGCGGCGGTGAGAGGTTCGCTGAGAGTTGAAATGGAGCCAGCTCCGGCGTCTATTGCAACGGTGTGCGCTGAGCCGGGATCCGAAACAGGCTTGCTGCAGAGGGTTGCGGGGGGTGTACCCGCTGTAGTGGATGGCGCGGAGTCAGGCTCACAGATGGAGTTGCTGACGAAAACCGGAATGGCAGAGTTGGCAACGGAGCCTGCAGGGCGCTCGGCGGCAGCGGTGGTGGAAGCCGCAAGAGTCAGAGATAACGAGCCATGTGAAGTGACTGGAGCGGCGGGTGCAGAGGCGGGAGCGACGCCGGCTCAGCATTCACCTTCACTTCTATCGGAGGTTACAGAATGTATGCCTCATGATTCTTTAGTAGGCGGGGTGTCCAATGGGGGCGAGCCAAAGTCATGGAGGTGGAGGAGGTGGAGGAGAAGCGTCATAGAGAAGGAGGAGGAGCTGGAGGAGCAGGCCTATTGAGAGATCCTGGGAGAGAGGTAGAACATAGTGCCTGTACCGGGCTGGTGCCAGAAATGTGCAACGTGGATGCCAGCGCACTGGATGATAGAGGCAGCGGAGGTAATGCGGAAAACACAGACTCACAAGAAGCAATAGGTACGAACAAAAGCATGCATGAGATAGCTGTACTGCCCCAAGTAATCGATGTGTATACGAATGTGGGTCTGGGAACGAAGCAGAGTGCTCCACAGGGGGAAATGCAAACTTTAAATACAGGGTATGCCGAACGCCGGAGCATGCAACAAGATCCTACAGAGGAGGGGGAAATATCTGTGCGAACAGCAGTATTGGCGGATGGCTCATGTAAAAGTGCAAAGGAGCCTGCAAATGAGCCTGAAGCTGCAAAAAGCGGTGATGAAGGTGCATCTGTTGAGACTGTCATTAGCATAGAAGAAGGGCTGAATATCGGCAACATAGTTAAACCACAAACTACAATACTAACTGCTGCAGCAACTGGAGTTAAAAAAGTACCAGTATCAAACCAAGGAGCAATCCCTAAAGATAAGGGTAAGGGCAAGGGTAAGGGTGAAACTAAACCTTCTACTAAAAGGTTACTATATAGCGATGACAGTGACTATAATGAGTTGGTGGAGGAGGAGGAGGAAGAGGAGGAAGAGGAGATGGAATCATCGATCACTTCTTCTGTAGAGTCGGAGAACTTTTCATTGAGTGAATCCCAAGAGTCTGAGACTTGCTCCCTACGTCTAGAGAAGGCGCAGAGCAGAGCGGTGAAAGAAAGTAATCCGAAACCCAAAATTAAAAACAAAACTCATAAGATTAGGGGAAGATCCCGAGTAAGAAATAGCAAGATAGGAACTCTGCCGCAAAAGGGCATATCTAAAATGCCGGATTGGGATAAGTCAGATACAGACCCGCACAAGGATAAATTTGATCTTTTACTCTCCACAATGCAACAGATGCAAGGGGAAGCCCGGCTGGAAAGCCAAAGAGCCAAGCGGGCCAATAAGAAAATACAGAAATCTCTCCACAAAGTACAGGAAATGTGTGCTGAAGCGACAAGTAGATTGACAGAGGTAGAACGGAGGACTGGCAAAATGGAGGATGAGATGGTAAAGATGCAAGAATTCAGGCAGATGCAGGAGAAAACAGAATCTGACATACTTTGGAAGTTGGAAGACTTCGAAAATCGACAGAGGAGAAACAATATAAGACTGCTTGGAGTGGAGGAAGGCAAGGAAGGAGGAGATATAAGAGCCTTTGTCGTAGATTTGCTGAAAGGCGCGTTTCCAGAGATGGACGCATGGGACGGGGACAAAGAAGTGCAACGTGCGCACCGTTTTCCCCTTGTACAGAAAAAGGGTAGTGCGGGCGCAAGAGCAAGGGCAATTCTTGTCTATGTGGGAAACTATCTGTTAAGAGAGGAAGTGATAATGAAGGCTAAACCCATGAAGAAACGAACTTATAAAGACATAACCTTTTTTGCCCGCCCAGACTTTTGCCACACAACAGTGGAAAGAAGATGGCGTATGCGGCAACTCATAGTACCATTTCAGAATATAGGCTGTGAAGCCTACTTGCTGTTCCCTTCCCACCTCAAAGTAGGCTTTAATGGACAGTTCAGAATCTTCTTTTCTGAAATCGTTGCGCAAGAGTATTTGACTTTTCTTCGAGAAGAGAGAACACACAGGGATCGAAATATAGAATCTGATCGTATAGAGAGCTTAAAACAAGTAGCTTCTATTACAAAGAAATAACTGAGCCTTTTCTTTTCTTCGAATAATATGATTTAATTTTTCAAAATGATGTACTAAGGGGGAGTGGCTGGGGGAAACTCCCCTGGGGGGGTGCGGCTGTCACACATAGGTCAGGATTGACCTATTTGCCAGTAAGGGAAAGGGGGGGAGGGAGGGGAGAGAGAAGGGGGAGTGGGGTGGGACTCAGGGGGGGAACATGGCACGGCAGGACACACAATAGAGAGATGGAGCTCAAAAAGGGCATTTTCAAGTCAGGGGGAACAGGTGGGGTGGCGAAAATTTAAAGGAGGCAATATAAGAAAAAACGTTAATGGAGTGTTGATAATATGCTGGATAACTAAATGGATAGTGTACAGAAGAGAGTGTAGGAGGGAAAAGATATGTGACAATGTGTACGATGGGTGTTAGGGCTGTAACATGGAATGTATGTGGGCTAAATGATCCCCAAAAAAGAGCAAAAATAGCGCTAGCCTTGAAACAAATGAATCTGGATTTTGTATTTATACAGGAAACTCATATTATGACAACACAAGCACACTTCCTGACTCAGCTAGGATTTCATCTTCTAGTGCACTCAAGTCAAGGGGTTAAAAAAAGAGGGGTAGCTATTTTAGCTAGGAATAATAATATCCTAACCAGGAAGAAAGCACAGGACAAATGGGGAAGATGGGCCATGGTTGAGTGCTTTATTGATGGAGAGTGGATAACGTTTGCAACTGTTTATGGCTCAACAGAGGATGACCCTGATATCTTTCAATTTTTAGATGTTGAGCTAGCAACATGGGCACCAAAAATTATATTGGGAGGTGATTTCAATATTAATGGAGCAGATGGATTAGGTCTGGGTTCCTTTGGAAAATATAAAGGCAGGAAAAAGAAAGTAAACCAGGCACTACATAGTCTGGTTTTAAACAATGCTCTCTCAGATGTGTGGGGGAAAAAGAGAATGGATAATAAAGGCTTCACATATTATTCTGCTCCGCATCGAACATGTGCAAGATTAGATTATTTCTTCATTTCAAGTACCACTATTTCAAATTCAAAGATTGAAAGGCTGCCACGGATCCTTAGTGATCACAACCCTTTAGTACTCACTATGGCAACAAAAACAAACACTAGACAATACACAAATTGGACCTTCGAAAGAGAGCTATTGAAAGACGAACAATATATAGAACATATGAATAAATGGATTATTGATTTTTTTACTTTTAATAGGGACACAGCAGAAACGGGAGTGGTCTGGGACACCTTTAAAGCTGGAGTACGAGGGGAAACAAAGAGCTACAATTCTTATAAAAGGAAACAAATTCAGCTGAGGAATTCAGAACTAGCTCAGAAGGTTCTTAAGGCAGAGGAGAACTTAGAAAATAGTGTTTTGTCGGGGAGGGATTTGGAAAAGGCTTGGATAGAACTAGTGAAAGTAAAAGGTGAGGCAGAGGGCGAAATTGCTAGCAAAGCAGCGAAAATTTATAATACTAAAAGAGAGAAGTGCTATGAGTTAAGCGAGTCAGTAGGCAGAATTTTGGCTACTCGGACAAGGCAACAAGAAGCTGTGGGTATAGTTAGAGAAATTAGGGATACATCGGGCACGGTTCACTCAGAGTCGAACGAAATAAGGGAAGTTTTTAGGACATTTTATGAGAAGTTGTATGACGATGAACTAGAGGGTCGTGATTCTCAAAGAGATAATGAGGAAATGGAGGAGTATCTCCAAGAGATCCCTATAGATATAATCGAGGAAGAAGAAGCAGATGGATTAGAGGGAGTTTTGCAGACAGAAGAAATCAAGGAGGCAATATGGAATCTGCCCTCTGGCAAAGCAGCAGGTCCTGATCAAATTCCTATAGAATTTTACAAAGTATTTTGGGACTTTTTGATAGAAGAAATAATGAAGGTTATGCAACTGGCACAGCTGGGCAAATCAGCACCTAAGTCATGGGGGAGCGCTGAGGTGGTAGTAATATTAAAGAAAGGGAAAAACCCGGAAGATCCAGGATCGTATAGGCCTATAACTTTACTCAATGCGGACGTAAAAGTCTTTTCCAAGGCATTGGCATCAAGGCTTGCAAGAGTCATTGATAAAATAGTCAGTAGATGCCAACACGGTTTTATACCAGGGAGAGGAACTACCCACCATATACGAAAAGTAATAACGTTACTCGATGTAACGTCAGTCACAGGAGACCCGATTGCAGTGATGTTACTTGATGCAGAAAAAGCATTTGATCGGGTCTCCTGGGGCTACCTTTGGTATGCTTTAGCAAGAACAGGTATTAAACAAGGTTTTATTAAAGCCCTACAAACTCTCTATCTAAAACCGGTAGCAACTTTACGAGTGAATGGTGGAAATACGGGCCAATTCCAAATAAAAAGAGGGACTAGACAAGGGTGCCCTTGCTCACCGTTATTGTTTGCCATATATATGGACCCATTAATACGCAGAATAGAGACATCTGAGATGATAGCACCTTTAACAACACTCATCGGGCAGTGCAAAATCTTAGCTTACGCAGATGACATTGCTGTAATCTCTCCAAATCCCTCTGAATCTATAGAACACCTCGAACTTGAGGCGATGAAATTCGGAAAGATATCGGGGTATAAATTAAATACATCTAAAACACAGATAATAAAAAATTCATTTACCCCGTGTATAGACAATCGAGTGGTGCAGGAAGGCACGTACTTAGGGGTTATCATAATGCCAGACCTGGATATCTTAGTAGAAAAGAATATGTCAAGTCAAGTCAAAGAATTTATATAGCGCACTACATACCCAGAGGGTCTCAAGGCGCTTAGGGAGGGGAAGAGGATTACTTGTCAAATATCCACGTTTTAAGTTGCTTTCTGAATGCTAGGTGGTTCTGGGTAAGGCGAAGGTAAGTGGGGAGTGAGTTCCATGTTTTAGCAGCCAGGTATGAGAAGGATCTGCCTCCCATGGTTGTCTTGTTGATGCGAGGTACAGTGGTGAGGGCTTGGCTGGAAGAACGTAGTTGGCGGGAGGGGGTGTAGAAGGACAGTCGTGAGTTGAGGCATTCTGGTCCGATGTCGTAGAGTGATTTGTGTGCGTGGGTTAGCAGTCGGAAAGTGATCCTCTTATTGACGGGTAGCCAGTGGAGGTCTTTCAGGTGACCAGAAATGTGTTCGTTACGCGGGATGTCTAATATGATCCTGGCTGAGGCGTTTTGGATTCGTTGGAGTTTCTTCTGGAGTTTAGCGGTAGTACCTGCGTAGAGGGTGTTTCCGTAGTCCAGTCGGCTCGTGATCAGAGCATGGGTGACTGTTTTTCTGGTTTCGGTGGGGATCCAGCGAAATGTTTTTTTGAGCATGCGAAGAATGTTGAAGCAGGATGAGGATACGGCGCTGACTTGTCTGTTCATTGAAAGTGAAGAATCCAGGATAACGCCTAGGTTCCGTGCGTGGTCTTTCGGGATGGGTGCTTTTCCAAGGGCTTACGGCCACCAAGAGTCGTCCCATGCAGAGGGGGATGTACCTAAGATGAGGACTTCTGTTTTATCTGAGTTCAGTTTCAGACGGCTGTGTTTCATCCATTCGGCAACTTCTTTCATTCCTTCGTGTAGGTTAGTTTTGGCGGTGCTGGGGTCATTGGTGAGAGATAGGATCAGTTGAGTGTCATCCGCGTAAGAGATGATGTTGAGGTTGTGTTGGCGGGCGATGGCCGCGAGGGGGCTCATGTATACGTTGAAGAGGGTGGGACTGAGTGAGGATCCTTGTGGTACGCCACAGACGACTTCAGTGGCCTCGGACTTGAATGGTGGAAGGCGGACTCTCTGGGTTCTTCCGGAGAGGAACGAGGTGATCCATTCAAGTGCTTTTCCTTGTATTCCGATGTTTCTGAGGTGTTGTAAAAGGGTGCTGTGGCAGACTGTGTCGAAGGCTGCAGAGAGGTCGAGGAGGATGAGGGCGACTGTGTCTCCATTGTCCAGTAGAGTTCGAATGTCGTCTGTTGCTGCGATGAGGGCGGTCTCAGTGCTGTGTTTTGCTCGGAAGCCAGATTGTGAGGAGTCGAGGGATTTGTTGGCTTCGAGGAAAGCGGCGAGCTGGTTGTTGACAGCTTTCTCGATGACTTTGGCCGGGAAAGGAAGGAGTGATATTGGGCGGTAATTTTTGAGTTCAGTGGGGTCCGCTGTGGGTTTTTTCAGAAGGGCGGTGAGTTCAGCGTGTTTCCAGCATTCCGGGAAGGTGGCGGAGTTGAAGGAGCAGTTGATGACGTCTCGGAGGTGCGGTGCTATGACGGAGTCTGCTTTGTTGAAGATGTGGTGAGGACATGGGTCTGTGGGGGATCCTGAGTGGATGGAGTTCATCAGGCGGATGGTGTCCTCAGTGGAGATTGGGTTCCAGTCGTTAAGGGTGTTCAAGGGGGGAGAATGTTCATCGTATGGTTGGGTGGGTTGGTCTCCGGGTTGGTTGTCGAAGCTGTTGTGGATGTCTGCAATTTTGTTGTGGAAAAATGAGGCTAGGGAGTCGCAGAGGGCTTGAGAGGGGGTGATGTCGTTGGAGTTGGCCGAGGGATTGGTAAATTCCTTGACGATGTTGAAAAGTTCCTTGCTGTTGTGAGCGTTGTTGTCTAGTCGATCCTTGAATGCTGTTTTCTTGGCCTTTCGGATTAGTTGGTGGTGTGAGCGGGTGGCGTTTTTGAAGGCGTCCTTGGTGCTAGTGGTTGGGTCTTTTTTCCAGGCCTTTTTAAGGGAGCGGCAGAGTTTCTTGGACTTCTTAAGATCATCGTTGAACCATGAGGCCTTCTTGCTGCCAGGTTTGCTTTGACGTTTTTTCAGTGGTGCTAAGGTGTCGGCGGTGTTGGATAACCATAGGGTGAAGTTGGCGGCGGCTTGGTCTGGGTTAGAGGAGAGGGCTGGGGTGTTTAGAAGGAGCGATGAGGAGATCTGGTCGATGGTGATTTTGTTTTGATTTTGTGATCCTTTGATTAAGAAAGTAGAGAAAGACTTGGATAGGTGGGATAAGTTGCATATGTCAATAGTGGGACGGACGAATATAGTAAAAATGTTGATACTTCCAAAATTTTTATATTTATTTAGAGCAATACCTTTATTATTTGATGGTAAAATATTTAAAAAACTGGAGTGTATAATAAATAGATTCATTTGGGCAAAGGGGAAAACGAGAAGAGCCCTTAGATTCTTGACACTGCCGATAGAAAGGGGAGGCTGGGGAGTTCCAGACTTAAAATCTTATTACTGGGCGGCGGCTCTACAGAATATGATTGGTATGCTGGAAGGGGAAGAATCAGAGGAGTGGAGCAAATTCGGATCACTAGCAATCTATGGATTAACCTTGGGAATGGAAGTGAAGGATGTTTTGCTGAAATTTACAGAAGCCAGCTATTATAAGAGGACAAAGTTTAAGACGCTTATAGCAGCATATGAAATCTGGAAAAGCTTCTCTAAAAAAATAGGTTTGGGGAAATATAATTCGTACACTAGACTCTCACATAATCTAAATCTCCCACAAGATATCTTCTCGGGACCTATATTTGCAGAGTGGGAAATCAAGGGAATTAGAACTATAGGGGATGTAAAGGGGGACCAGGGGATTCTTCAATTCTCAGATTTACAAGCTAGATTTAACCTAGAAACTAGGCAATTCTTTAAATACTTACAAGTCAGGAGTTTTCTTCTAAACAAAAAAGGAGGCGTTTTGGGATTTAGGTGTAACTCAATTATGGAGATAATTCAAGGGGGGCAAGATTGCACAATTAAAAGGCTATATGCTGAACTGATAAAATCAAAACGGGATGACTACCAAAAATGGAGCGAAAAATGGAAGGATAATCTTAAAATTAGTTCCGAAAGTTTTGGTATCTCCCTAGAAAAGGGTTATTCTTTGTTATGAATTGTAACAAAAGGGGGGAGAGAGAGAGTCAGTGGATTCAGTCTCCCTAAATGTATGAATAAACAAAGTGGAATCCACTCAAAGTGGTAGTGATCCCTAAAGTGATGGGGAAACACACAGTGTTGTTTAAATGCCCCTCACACACCAACAGGCCCCTTGGTGTCATGCTTCATCATCGGGGCCTTCGCACCCCTCTACGGGATGCGGCGTGCTACGACTCGCGGATACGCAGGAGCACTTAGAAGTGAACTATGTGTGGGGGTGTGTGTATATAGAACCAAGGTGTGAGTGAGGTGAGGTGAAAAAGAGTGACAGGATAAAAAATACCTGGCACGTGGGAGGAAAAAATATTTTAATTTAATCCCCGGCTGGTATTATTAAAAGAAGTGCAGGGCGTGGTTAGGTAGATACGAGTTAAGGTATCGAAAACCACTACTAAAGTGTCAACATGTTTCGGAGGTCACAGCCTCCTTCTTCAGGACAAGGGTTATGCACTTACCCTCCCCTTACTCACATGCAGAATGTTAAAGTGTATTTAAAAATTACAAATTTACCACAATGTGTAATATTCCTAACAGTGTTTTTAGTGTTAGCGAATGCAGTTGCGCCCAGTTGGCGAAAAAACCTGCAAAAAGAAATGCATAGATAAATACATGAGAATGTCACAGACAAATCAATGGAGAAGAAGAAACCTTCTCTGAGTATCACCAGGTCATACCAAAAATAATGGGACCCTGTGAAGAAAAGAAAAGACACAAATGGACATAACAATACTGACACATACATATACAAAACACAGAATTACTCTCTGCTCTGATGGAAAGAGAGCACATAATAAGAAGGAAAAGTCTTACTTAGAGTTCTAAAATGTAAGACCTCATGAGCCTAAGCGTATATTGGGGATCCTTCCTTCCTGCTCAGAAAAGACCTAAAACAACATTAATGAACGAGGTTCAGTTGGAAAAAAGCATGATATTAAGTCTACCAGACTGATGGAAAAAGCTCGTCTTTGTCACCCATAAACTCACGGTTACTTCAATGGCAAATCGCCTGCCTTCCCTCAACGCGGCTCCGATGAAGTGAGCCTGGGTAGCGTCAGGGCCCTTATTTATACTGTCCCTCAAGGTAATTAGTGGTGGTTAATTAGTTGATATGGACCGGTATATGCCCAAATACGGAGATCGCAATCACCCAAGGTCCGGTGTTGCGCTCCTGTTGAACACTAAAGGCGCGCATGCGCAAGAACGCCTGTCTAATGCGCATGCGCGGTCAAAAAAGGAGACCGCGCATGTGTGGAACAAGAGCGCTACAAGTGGTACCGCGAAAGCCGAAGAGGATCAATATACAGTGCCTCCGTTTGGCATAAAAAGCGTGTACTACAGGGCTGCACTGGGTATCCAAAAGGGCCAATATTTACTGTTACAATACGGAGGGGCAGCAAGATATGTTGTTGGATAGGTATTGTTTAGCACAATACTATAAATTAAACGCGTGTACTATACAGTAGTGCCTGGACCCCAATGAATATCCAGAAGGGGCTCACGCTATCTAATAGGTTTAAAGGGGAAAGTCTGATAGGACTAACGTACAGATGGATCTCAGTTGCAGAGCATAGAAGCCAGGTGCACGTGGTGAGGCGGTGGCAGTATGACCTAATAGACCAAATGCATCATGATTTAGGATATGAACAACAAAATGTATCAGAGAGAGTTATTATCTCAAGAGGCTCCAAGGGATGGAGTCATTAAGCCCCGTTGTGTCAGTTCCCAACCGGAACACCCACCGTTGTTCTTTTTCCAGGAGACCCACCTCTGAGGGTAATTGTTCAATAACCGTCCACTGCAGTTCATTCACACAGTGTTGGTGTTCGATGAAGTGGGTTGACATTTTAGTAGTGAGTTTCTTACATCTGATGTTACTTTTTAGTTCATTTAATCTCACTTTAACAGGTCTTGTTGTCATACCAACGTATTCTTTTCCACAGGGGCACGTGATCAGATATACAACATTCTTGCTGTTGCAATTTGTGAACACACGTTGCTCCCATTGTGTCCCATTTGAGAAGGTCAAGGTCAGGCTTTTTTTAGTGAGGTGGCAGTTGTTACAGTTACCGCATGGATGGTGACCATGTATGCCCTGAAGTCTTGTTTGATCCTTTTTCGTGGGAGGGGGTCTTGTGTGGACAAGCATGTCTCTCAAGTTCCTGCCCCTTCTATGGGCAAACAATGGCTTCTCCAAAGTTAGACCGCTACTCGTCAGAGTGCGCCAGTGTTTGTTCACCAACTTGGTCACTTGGTTGGTTACTGGACTATATGTGGTGACACATACTGTTCTTTTTTCGGCTTCCTCCCTCCGAGGGTTATCCCCTAGGAGGGCCTCACGGTTATTATTCCTGGCCCTTTTTGATGCTTTTCTGATTACAGTTTCCGGATATTTCCTCTGTCTCAGTTTCATACTTAGATCCTTAGCCTAAGATTTATATTTAGCAATGTCACTGCAGTTCCGCCGAAGACGCAGGAACTGTCCATAGGGAAGGTTCTCCCTCAGATGACGTGGGTGGAAGCTGTCAAATCTGAGGAGGCAGTTCCTAGCCGTTGGTTTGAAACGCGTTTCTGTTTTGAGGATTCCTGCTTCGTAATAGATGTTTAAATCCAAAAAGACCATGCTTTGGTTAGACACCTGGTGAGTAAATTTTAAGAAGGCATTTTGGTTGTTAAGCCAATCGGTAAAGTCAGTTACCGTAGTCATATCTCCTTCCCAGATAACCAAAATATCGTCTATATACCTCCGCCAGGTACGAATCCTCGTCCTGTGTGGGTTGTCTGGGTGGAGGATTCTTGTGGACTCCAGGTGATGGACATATAGTCCGGCCAAGCTCGGGGCAAAAGTACTGCCCATACTGGTCCCATGTTTCTGCCAGAAGAGGGTGCCCTCATACTCAAAAAAGTGCACAAAAACCTTGAAAATCCTCCCGGTCGCCCTATTGTTTCTGGCATCTCATCTATTCTGGAACCATTGTCCAAATTTGCGGATGCCTTTCTTAGACCAATTGTGCAGGCCACTGACACATATTTGAAGGATACAAAGGCAGTACTCCAATTGTTAAATAACCAGACTTTTGATCCCAGCTCCCAGATGCTCCTCAGTCTTGATGTGGAGAGTCTCTATACGAGCCTCCCCCACGAGGAGACTTTACAAATCATTGAGGAGGTACTGCACTCTACAAACTGGGAATACCACACCCCACGAAATGTAGTACTGGAATGCATCTCATTGGCCCTTACCAAGAACTTTTTTGAGTATGAGGGCACCCTCTTCTGGCAGAAACATGGGACCAGTATGGGCAGTACTTTTGCCCCGAGCTTGGCCGGACTATATGTCCATCACCTGGAGTCCACAAGAATCCTCCACCCAGACAACCCACACAGGACGAGGATTCGTACCTGGCGGAGGTATATAGACGATATTTTGGTTATCTGGGAAGGAGATATGACTACGGTAACTGACTTTACCGATTGGCTTAACAACCAAAATGCCTTCTTAAAATTTACTCACCAGGTGTCTAACCAAAGCATGGTCATTATGGATTTAAACATCTATTACGAAGCAGGAATCCTCAAAACAGAAACGCATTTCAAACCAACGGCTAGGAACTGCCTCCTCAGATTTGACAGCTTCCACCCACGTCATCTGAGGGAGAACCTTCCCTATGGACAGTTCCTGCGTCTTCGGCGGAACTGCAGTGACATTGCTAAATATAAATCTCAGGCTAAGGATCTAAGTATGAAACTGAGACAGAGGAAATATCCGGAAACTGTAATCAGAAAAGCATCAAAAAGGGCCAGGAATAATAACCGTGAGGCCCTCCTAGAGGATAACCCTCGGAGGGAGGAAGCCGAAAAAAGAACAGTATGTGTCACCACATATAGTCCAGTAACCAACCAAGTGACCAAGTTGGTGAACAAACACTGGCGCACTCTGACGAGTAGCGGTCTAACTTTGGAGAAGCCATTGTTTGCCCATAGAAGGGGCAGGAACTTGAGAGACATGCTTGTCCACACAAGACCCCCTCCCACGAAAAAGGATCAAACAAGACTTCAGGGCATACATGGTCACCATCCATGCGGTAACTGTAACAACTGCCACCTCACTAAAAAAAGCCTGACCTTGACCTTCTCAAATGGGACACAATGGGAGCAACGTGTGTTCACAAATTGCAACAGCAAGAATGTTGTATATCTGATCACGTGCCCCTGTGGAAAAGAATACGTTGGTATGACAACAAGACCTGTTAAAGTGAGATTAAATGAACACAAAAGTAACATCAGATGTAAGAAACTCACTACTAAAATGTCAACCCACTTCATCGAACACCAACACTGTGTGAATGAACTGCAGTGGACGGTTATTGAATAATTACCCTCAGAGGTGGGTCTCCTGGAAAAAGAACAACGGTGGGTGTTCCGGTTGGGAACTGACACAACGGGGCTTAATGACTCCATCCCTTGGAGCCTCTTGAGATAATAACTCTCTCTGATACATTTTGTTATTCATATCCTAAATCATGATGCATTTGGTCTATTAGGTCATACTGCCACCGCCTCACCACGTGCACCTGGCTTCTATGCTCTGCAACTGAGATCCATCTGTACGTTAGTCCTATCAGACTTTCCCCTTTAAACCTATTAGATAGCGTGAGCCCCTTCTGGATATTCATTGGGGTCCAGGCACTACTGTATAGTACACGCGTTTAATTTATAGTATTGTGCTAAACAATACCTATCCAACAACATATCTTGCTGCCCCTCCGTATTGTAACAGTAAATATTGGCCCTTTTGGATACCCAGTGCAGCCCTGTAGTACACGCTTTTTATGCCAAACGGAGGCACTGTATATTGATCCTCTTCGGCTTTCGCGGTACCACTTGTAGCGCTCTTGTTCCACGCATGCGCGGTCTCCTTTTTTGACCGCGCATGCGCATTAGACAGGCGTTTGTGCGCATGCGCGCCTTTAGTGTTCAACAGGAGCGCAACACCGGACCTTGGGTGATTGCGATCTCCGTATTTGGGCATATACCGGTCCATATCAACTAATTAACCACCACTAATTACCTTGAGGGACAGTATAAATAAGGGCCCTGACGCTACCCAGGCTCACTTCATCGGAGCCGCGTTGAGGGAAGGCAGGCGATTTGCCATTGAAGTAACCGTGAGTTTATGGGTGACAAAGACGAGCTTTTTCCATCAGTCTGGTAGACTTAATATCATGCTTTTTTCCAACTGAACCTCGTTCATTAATGTTGTTTTAGGTCTTTTCTGAGCAGGAAGGAAGGATCCCCAATATACGCTTAGGCTCATGAGGTCTTACATTTTAGAACTCCAAGTAAGACTTTTCCTTCTTATTATGTGCTCTCTTTCCATCAGAGCAGAGAGTAATTCTGTGTTTTGTATATGTATGTGTCAGTATTGTTATGTCCATTTGTGTCTTTTCTTTTCTTCACAGGGTCCCATTATTTTTGGTATGACCTGGTGATACTCAGAGAAGGTTTCTTCTTCTCCATTGATTTGTCTGTGACATTCTCATGTATTTATCTATGCATTTCTTTTTGCAGGTTTTTTCGCCAACTGGGCGCAACTGCATTCGCTAACACTAAAAACACTGTTAGGAATATTACACATTGTGGTAATTTTGTAATTTTTAAATACACTTTAACATTCTGCATGTGAGTAAGGGGAGGGTAAGTGCATAACCCTTGTCCTGAAGGAGGCTGTGACCTCCGAAACATGTTGACACTTTAGTAGTGGTTTTCGATACCTTAACTCGTATCTACCTAACCACGCCCTGCACTTCTTTTAATAATACCAGCGGGGGATTAAATTAAAATATTTTTTCCTCCCACGTGCCAGGTATTTTTTATCCTTTCACTCTTTTTCACCTCACCTCACTCACACCTTGGTTCTATATACACACACCCCCACACATAGTTCACTTCTAAGTGCTCCTGCGTATCCGCGAGTCGTAGCACGCCGCATCCCGTAGAGGGGTGCGAAGGCCCCGATGATGAAGCATGACACCAAGAGGCCTGTTGGTGTGTGAGGGGCATTTAAACAACACTGTGTGTTTCCCCATCACTTTAGGGATCACTACCACTTTGAGTGGATTCCACTTTGTTTATTCTTTGTTATGTTCAGCACCATTGCAGGCGCAACATTATAAAACGATATATCATTTATACTTTACACCCGCTAAAATAGCACAATGGGGAGGTACAGTGGGTATTAAGTGCTATAGGTGTGGAAGCTTAGATGCCGATTTACAACACGTATTTGCTACATGCCCTCATCTAGATTTACTAAAAAAAGACATTGAACGCTTCATAAACAATATTTTAGGAACTGAAATTGTGTTAACTCCCGGAACTATATTATTAGGAGTCAATGTTGAGGACGTACGACCATTTTGTGGGAGGGAATTTCTATTTGTTGCAATATCTGTTTTGAGATTATGTATAGCCTCTGCATGGATTGACCCTATACCACCTACTTTTCATAAATGGCTGGCTAAGTTATTAACAACATACAATGTGGAGAAAGAGATTTATGCAAGGAAGGGAAAAAGGGGAAGGAAGCTGGGCAAGATAATATGGGATCCTATAACGCGGTGGAAAGATGATTCAAGAGTTTAAAATTGAGGTTTGTCTGAAATTTGGTTAGATGAGGTTCATAAATGAGATATAAATGGGTATGTTGGTTATAATGGGAGACATTTATTTGACTGTGTGGAAAGATTAGGAAAGGATAATTCTGCTTGATTACACTCAGGTTATACAATTTGGAATAACATTCTGGATCAAATTACCTCACTCCTTTGTTTTAATTGGATGTTGCTTTCTTTATCTCGCCTGTTGATGTTTTATTGGTTGTTTTTCCTCAATGTCATGCACTTATTTTTCTTTTTCTCATTAATATTGTCGTGCCCTGTATATAATTGCAAAACATCTTAATAAAAATATTTAAAAAAAAAAAAAATGTTTGCTAGCATTTTAGTATTTTGTTCGTTCTTTAGCACCTTTTTTTCTGTTCATAAGTCCACTCCCTGTTGGATAAAAGAGAACTGAAATCACTCAAGCGTAAGTGTGTGGAGTAAAAATAACATTTCAACAATATCTCTATAAAATGTTTTAATTAAACTTTTTTTAAATTTATATTGCAATACATTTAAGTTCTCTCAAACACAATTTTAACTATTTATTTAAATATTTAATGTATTTTGAATCAAACAAGAAAGTGTTTACATTTCCAAAAAACACTCCCTTCTGTACTCTGGATTAGAAAACCCAAGTACAAGCATCAACAAATCTCCATGGCAAGAAACTTGAGGCCTGAATATGTGTTTGGCGGTTCGAACAGTACTGCCCCTTTCTGGCGGTCCAACTGCCGGATTTCGAGGCAGGCGGTGAGACTGCTTCCAAACCAGCAGCAGACCTCTGTGCCTGAATACCCACGCAGGTGATTAGCCGCGCTTTAAAAATTATGTTGATTGATTGATTGACCATCAAATGCATCGTGAAGTCTTGAATGGGATTCGCCCAAAATGCCCTTTACGGATTCTCTTCAATATAAACAATGGGTCTGTCAGGTATGTCACTTGATTTTTTTTTTTTAAATAATTTTTATTGTAGTCACACAAATACAGGCCTTTGCATAGATAATCAGCATCATAAGACAGAGCAGTTACACAATATGTTTCGTTGTCTTAAACACAGCCGTCGTGCCCACAACCCGGGGGTTGGGCGGCGATGATTTTACCACTCTTCCACGCCTGATGTTAAAAATAAAGGAGTAGCTGGTGTCCGGATCATGTGCATGACTACTTTTACAATTCTGCTCAACAACGCGCTAAACCCCAACTCCCGTCCCCTGCGCTAAAACCTGAAACTCCCCCCCCTTATCCCGCCCCACCCCCCACCACCTGTCTATGGCCCTTGTAACAATCAGTCCTCCGTTCCTGAAGCGCTTACTTTGCACCCCCCGTATACCTGCTGTCCCTGGGGTATTAGCTTGCTCCTTCTGCTCCACCTGCCTCGGGGGCCTCCTCCTCCTCGTCTGCCTCGCTATCTCTGAGTGCTTGTACCATCACTTCCCATGAGGTCGCAGTGTCAGCCGCTGACTGGCTAGGGGTCCTGCGCGCAAGCTGGTACCTGTGTGTGCTGTCAGCCGTCGCCCATTTCAGAAATTCCTGCCGCCACCTCCGTGGGGTCGGACCCACCCTCGCTTTCCAGTTCCTAGTGATCTCCCTCTTAGCTACCATCAACCCCATATCAATAAACTTGCTCGTGAGTTTGTTTTTGGGAGTGTGGGGGAACCAGTGTAAAAGACACTCCGCCGGTCCATAGTCGATGGATCTTTCAGTCACTTCGTTCAACACATCTCCTATGTCCTGCCAATAGTCCCGGAGGGCCGGGCACGCCCACAGCATATGCACTAATTCGGCCCCCTCCTCCGGGCACCGGGGACAGGTCGCCGTTACCGCTCCGAAATACCTCCTGATCCTTCCCGGGGTCATGTACGCCCTATGCATTACATAGTAGTGTATCAGTTGAAGTCTAGCGTTTCTCGTGCTGTTGCGAGCCCTACGGATAAGCTGTGCCCACGTCGTGTCAGGTATGTCTTTACCCAGGTCCGCCTCCCATTTGGCTTTCAGAGATGTAAGAGGAGGGAGATTCTCTCTCACCATTCTATTGTAGAGGCACGTCACCGCCTTGAGTGTACCCGCTGACATCATGGTATATTGGCACGCAGCTGCCGTCTCGGGTTCCTCGAGTCCCGTGCCCCAGTGGGCTTGCACTGCCCTGGTTATTGCCGCATGAAGTAAAAATCCCCCTCTCGGGATGTCGAAACGCTCCATTAATTCTTGGAACGGGAGTAGCGTGCCATTTTCATAGAGGTCTCCAATCACCTGCACTCCCGCTTCCTCCCACCCCTGCAGAGGCGACCAGTCTCCGCCATGCGGCAATGCAGTCAGCATGCCCAAAGGGATCTCCGGTGCATATGGGCGCCGAATTCCCGCCCTCTTCTGCACTCGGTTCCAGCATTGACGGTACGTGCGTTGTTCCAGCGACAAGTCCCGATTATCCAACCGCTGATGGAGGGTAATATACGCCAAGACGTGCCTGGGCGTCCCCTTCAAGCTTTCGTCTTCCGGGCCCCGGGACACTCGTGCCACCTCCTGCGTGAAGACCTGTAGTTGGGCCGCTAGATAATAAAGCTCAAAGTCTGGTACTGCCAGTCCCCCTTCATCTTTCGGGCGAGAAAGTGTTGCCAGCGCCACTCTGCACCGCCCCGCTCCCCAAATGAACGTCGTAATCAAAGATCTAAGCTGCCTAAAGAAGGAGCTAGGTATCCAGATTGGGAGCTTCCGAAAGTAATACAATAATCTCGGCAGGGCCACCATCTTCAGCAAGGAGATCCGGCCTGCCACCGAGAGCGGCAGCGTGGCCCAGAAGGCTATGCAGCCCTTTAGTCCTCGTACGCACCGCCCCAGGTTGCCCTCAAGCAAGTCTTCCGCTTTGTGGTAAATATGGACCCCCAAGTACTTAATACAGGCAGGTTCCCAGGCCACCTCCGACCGGTATTGCGGCCGAGCAGCCCCCATCTGTAGGGGAAACAAACTTGTCTTGGGCCAGTTAACCCTCAGGCCCGACATCGCACCGAAGCGCTCTAGCAGCGCCTTCGCGCCCTGCAGGTCGTCTGCACCGGCACGGAGGAATAGCAGTAAATCATCGGCATAAAGCGAGATGAACTGTTGCCCATCTCGGGCCCGCACCCTGTGGAAGTACCGCCCTGTCTGGGCCTCAGCCGCTAATGGCTCGATAGCCAGTGCAAACAGAAGCGGCGAAAGGGAGCAACCCTGCCGAGTGCCTCGTTCTACCGGATAGCGGAGGGACACCGTTGATCCCACTCTTACTCTTGCTATCGCCTCCGCGTAGAGGACCTTCGTCCAATGAATATAGCCAGCTCCCAGACCAAATCGCTCCATTACAGCATAGAGGTAGTCCCACTCTAGACTGTCGAAGGCTTTTTCAATGTCCACCGAGAGAACTAGTTCAGTCCCAGCCCCCCCCTCCAACTCGTCCATGAGGCGAACAAGCCTTCTGACATTGATTGTGGTGTTACGTGTCGGTATAAAACCGTTCTGGTCTTCGTGCACCAGTCCTGTCATGTGTGGCAGGAGCCTCGCCGCCAGTATGGAGCTCAGGATCTTGTAATCCGCGGTGAGCATAGAGAGCGGCCGGTAAGACGCGGGGCCGCTACACTCTTCGCCAGGCTTCAGCAGTGGTACTACTAATGCCTCTCGCATTGACTGCGGTAGACGGCCCGCTGCCTTGGCCTCTTTGTAAATGGTCAGGAGTCGCGGCTCCAGCGCGTCTAAATGTTTACTATAGAACTCTATGGGGAGTCCATCTATCCCCGGCGATTTATTACGTGCCATACTCCGCACCGCCTTCCTGATCTCCCCCAGTTCAATGTCCGACCCCAGGTCCTTCGCCTGCTCTGCCTCCAGCCGTCGTAGGGGTAAGCCACTCAAGAAGGGTTCGGCCTGCTCCGTTCGATCTCCCGGGGCACTCTTGTACAGGCCCTCATAATATTTTTGGAATCCGTCAACTATACCCAACTGAGTATGTTGCACCACACCCGCGGTATCCCGCAGTTGAAGTATGGGAGAGCATCGCCTAGTGGGGTTCGAAAGCCACGCCAAAAGGGTGCCCGCCTTATCACCTTCCACGTGGGAGCGCAACACATACCGCTTATAGTCAAAGGCTCGGAGCCTCTCCACTTCAGTGGCCACCGCTTCCCTAGCCGAGCAGAGCGATTCTTGGAGTTCTGGGTGTCCGGGCCGTTCCCTTTCCGCCTCCCTCAGCTTGGCATCCGCCTTAGTCAAATCGTCCAGCAACACTTTCCGCACGCCCACATAGTCCTTGATACAGATTCCCCTCACCACCACCTTAAAGGCGTCCCACTCCGTTGCCCTAGAGGTCGCCGTCCCTTCATTTTCTGCGAAATATAAGTCCACCCCCTCCGCCAGGGCCGCCCCGAATAGGGGGTCCTCCAGTGTCTCCGGCCTCAGTTTCCAGATCGGGACCCTGGGCCTCTCCGCTACCCATGCTAGTCGGATCAGGAGTGGATTATGGTCCGAGATCGTTCTCGACAGGTATTCCGATCCTGTAACGTACGGCAACACCCCCCGGGAGCATAGTATCGCATCTAATCGGACATGTAAATCATGTAGCCTGGAGAAAAAGGAGTAATCCCGGTCAGTTGGGTGTTGTCCTCGCCATACATCCGTCAGTTCCCAGCTCTCCTGCCACTCCCTCCTACCTCTAGATAATCTGTGTACCGGGGAATCGTGCAGTGGGGGGTGGGATCTATCCAAGGAGGGATCTGTTATGGAATTAAAGTCGCCCCCCCCAGCAGGACCGGGCCCGCCAGGGAGTGAGCCAACGTCCCCGATAGGGTCGCAAAGAAAGCAAGCTGGTCAGTATTCGGGGCATATATACTAGCTAGCACTACATCTCTGCCTTCCAGCTTCCCCTCCACCACTACATACCTCCCTTCCTGGTCCACCCATTAGCGCGTGAGTTGGAAAGGTGTGCCTGCTCTAATCCAAATTAGTACCCCCCTAGCATAGGCCGAATAGCTGGTGTGGAAAATCTGTCCTCGCCACCTCCTCTGTAGCGCCGCCCCCTCCTGTTTTGTGAGATGCGTTTCCTGCAGCAATGCAATATGCACCCCCCTCCGCACTAAATAGGCATGCACTTTATGTCTACGCTGCATGGTGTGTAGGCCCCGCACATTCCAGGTTATGCAGTTCAAACGATTCGCGTTAGTCATTGTCCCAGTGATCCGGCTGAAACACGCTCTTCAGTTCCTGCCCTTCGACGGTGGTGGTGCCCCCCCTGAACAAAACAAAACCTCCCAACTGACCTGCCCATGGCATACCCAGGGTCAACATCTTGAAAGAGAGTAAACAATCCCCAACTGTGGAGCCCCCCCCGCCCCCAGAACAGGCCCCAATATCGAAATATCAGTCCCCATCCAAACTCCCGCGCCTGATTGACCCAGGTCTCAACTACACAGCCGTAGCTGTGGGTGCCTTAAGGGCCTACGGAGCGCGGCCTCGTCCAGAGGGGGGCTGCGCTGCCCACCTCCCCGCACCCTCCCCAATTCCCCATGTTCTCTCTGCTCTGAGCACCCCGGTGTGTTGCCCGACCTCCTTTTAGGCATGGAGTTATGGGTCCCCCTCCCAGCGCCCCAAACATTACCCATTGTCTTCTGCCGGCAGTTTTAGATATTCAGGATCTCATCCGCCGTCTGCGGCGTCACCAGCGGCCCTTCGGTCCGATGAACCCCAGAAAGATCCGATTCCGAGCCTGAGGCTGATACATGAGTGTCCGAGTCCGTGGCACATTTAGAGCTGGGGCCCTCAGCCCGCCCCAGCTTCCCCACTTCCAATAATGCAGCCTGCCGTTCTGCTTCAGTCTGGGAGGCCGTCGGCCCCAGCTTCCCCTCCTTTCGTTTCCGCAACCTCTTCGATTGCCGCAGCCGGGTTGGCGAGCGCTCCCGCTCCTTTTCCCTCTCCTCACGTATCTTAGCACCATCAGTTCCAGCTTTGTATGTCTCCCACCAGTCCCAGGCGTCCGCTGACGTGCTAAAAAAGATCGCCTTGTCGTCCACCACCACTCGGAGCTTGGCTGGGAAAAGCAAGGAGTAGGCGATCCCTTCAGCTCGCAGTTCCTTTTTGATTGTGAGGAAGGAGGCCCGCTGCTTCTGCGTCTCGAAGGTAAAATCCGGGAATAGCGTGACCTTGCTGTTCGCGATCTGGAATGGGCCATCCTCCCGGGCTTTTTGCAGGAGCAGATCCCTGTCCTTGTGGTGAAGCAACTTGGCTATGATCGGTCTGGGCGGAAGCCCGGGCTTGGGAGGCCCTGAAGGGACTCTGTGAGCCCGCTCCAGAGTGAAGAATGGCGAAAGTCCTTCCGGTGCTACTACTGTTTTCATCCATTCTTCCATGTAGGCCACCATGTCTCTCGTCCCCTCCGTCTCCGGTACGCCCACGATCCGCACATTACCGCGTCGGCTCCTATTTTCTGCGTCCTCCGCACGCCTTTCCAGGGTGCGTATGCGGTCCAGGGCCTCCCCTAGTTTACCCTCCAGCACTTTGTGAGCCGGCGCTAGGTCTTTAAGCGCAGTCTCAGTGTCCTTTACTCGGTCCTTCAGTTTATCGTGGTCCGCCCGGAGTAGGCCCAGCCCCGACGCCACCTGCGCTATATCGTTGTGGAGCGCGTCTCGAGTGGCCGTTATGGCGTCCAATATCCTATCCTGCAATCGCTGCAGGTCCGTCTGCTCAATGGGGCCACCTTCCGCCACATCGGAGGACGCCGCCTCCTCCGCCTTGGTCCTCGGCTTCCCCATTGCGGCTGGCCTCGTCGCGGACGTTCGTCCCGATGGCTTGCTCTCCACCCGGGCCTCTGCAGCGTGCTCAACTCCAGTGCTCAATGGAGTTTCGTCATGCAGATACTGCTCTTCTGGCGCAGCGTCTGCCGTGATGCACGCCCCCTGGGTTCTGCAGCAGCCTGTCCTTGTCCGCCTCCGCCTGGGCTACTTCTCCTGGCCCTCCGCGCCACAGGGAGCTTCGTATTGCCGAGGTCTCTCCGTGGTCCTATGGGCCTCTTCACTTTGCTCCCATGCGCAGGCCTCCGCGGCGGGACGCCACCGGCATCGGGGGGGCGAGGGGGGGTTCCTGGGGACGCAATGCAGAGTGTCTTGTCCCCCGTGGTTCACTGCTCACCCGTGGTTCACTGCTCAGGTCTGCCCCCGCTCACCTCCGTGCGTATCTGGGGCCAGGTTCAGGGCTACTCCATACCATTCCGCCTCCCGACATCGGAGGCCGTCTACTAGCTCCGCCTGCAAGGGCGCACCCGGGCTGTCTCCGCTCCCTGCGCCCGTGGATGCCGTGCACCGCAGCCGGGGGCCAAGGAGTATCTCCCGCTCTGGGGGGAATCGCCGCCGGGGACTTCTGAGTCGGCGGTCGCGCTCCCTCCGAGCGCTTTAGCGGTGCAATCAGCTGGCGAGCCCTCGGTCTGCTATGGCTCCGCCGCGGCCGCCATCTTGTGCGCCGTTCTCCTGTCCTCCGCCCCAGCGGCCGCTATGACCGGCGGCCGTGCTCCTCGATTCTGCTCCGCCAGCTGCTCAAAATGTGCCCCGCCGGTCACCACCGTGTCCTCGTTCGGCGCCGGGGCACACACGGGCTCTCCGCCTCGGTTAACAGGATTAATGAGGGGAAGAGGCACGGAGCTCCGGGCTCACGCCGCCATCACCCTCGGCGCTCAGGCCACCGTCAGGTATGTCACTTGATTCCTTCAATACATGAACTAAATTCTTTATCAGATGCAATTTTTAGTCTTCTAATTACTTAAGACAGAGCTCCAACCTAAGAGCTTGCTCATCATAAAAATCCAAAATCAAAGAGGTCTAAAGCGGGTCTTCTTCAGGACATGGGGCTGTGGTAAAGCGCCTGTAGGTTAAATAAATTGCTTATCAGAATGGATTTGTAAAAATGTGGTGAGACAAAGAGTGACGAGTGACATGCATTATTCATACACTCACCGATGGGCCTGGGGTTAACGTTATAGAAGTTATTTTGTCCGCATTGGATTTGTAATCTGTTGAGTTAAACGAGCATTTGATGAACATTAATCCATAACCAATGGAATTAAGTCAAGTAGTCCCTAATCAATTTCAACTAGTTCCAAATACAAACGTGTAAAACTCACCCCTTAGTTGACACACATGGGGCCCACAGAAATTTCCAAAGGAGTGAGGAACCACGTGGGGCTTGGAGTAATTGTATTGTTCCTCTAGCTCAAAAACGTCGTGTTAATCAGACGGTCTATAAGGAAAGGTGTGCGTTATCAGCACGACATTCCATATGTATTGAAAAGAGCCATTCTATAGGGGCTGAATGAACGTGAGGAGACAGCAAAACAGATGGGACAACTCTGAGTACATAGGTCCATAACTGATTCCTGTTTTGTGTCCCTACTTGGGTACTTAGAGGTCCATAGTTGATTTGTGTTTCGTGTCCTTATTTGGGTGCTTATAGATATTATGAGAATGGAATATCATATAATGCTTGGTATCTTATAATGATGACATTGAGAATCCATTTCAATTGTATGTATAGGTTTAATCAATATGAATTTTATTCCATTTTGATTCCCATTTGTTTGTCTACAACATTTGTTATTATGATTATTGCCCCTACAACTGCGCTCGGAAGCTAGCCTTCTTCGGTTCCGCAAACTTTTTAAAACTTTTTTGTTCTCCGTCTAATCCCTTCATTCTTTAGTAGTGTTATGTTCTGGTAAGCGCTGGGATGCCTATTGGTAACCAGGCGCTATACAAAACTCAGAATAATAATAATAATAATAATTATTGTGAATACCGTGGCTCCTTTGTTGGACAGATTCTAATAAAGATGCTATAATTTATATGATTCCATTGAAACGTCAACGAAACGGATATCATTGGATCAGTACAGAATATCCGGTTTCATGATATCCAATTGAAGTGGATTACTGGGATAATTTTAACTAAATATAGAAACTGGCCAGAAGACTTTTTGCTTCTTCTTTTCCCCCCTTTCCTTCACTCACTTGTATATAAACACTTTTGAATGTCACTATTTCACTTTATGTCACATTATAATCACTTAATTTTTTCCGCCGCTTTTTGAAAAATATTTATGAATTGTGAATAAGTACTGATTAAAAAGTATGATATGTATAAGGGTTGTTTATGAATGAAAAAACGAATTCATAAATTAAAAACGGATGAATACCCTGAACCTCTTTGATTTTGGATTTGGATTTTTTGTATGGTGAGCAAGCTCTTAGGTTGGAGCTCTGTCTTAAGTAATTAGAAGACTGAAAATTGCATCTGATAAAGAATTTAGTTCATGTATTGAAGGAATTAAGTGACATACCTGACAGAACCATTGTTTATATTGAATTGTATTGCCCAGTTTCTGAGGGATACTGGGTCGCCCCATGGTGATTTATAGTTCACCGATTCTCCTCCTATCTTTCCAACTGGGCGAGTCCTGGTGACCTGTGGAGTTCCCAGGGCTCCAAACTATCTTCTGTCATCTTCAACCAATATATGGAGCCACTTGCTGCTCAACTCAAAGATAACCGCATCAAGATTCGCCAATATGCCAATGATACACAACTCTACTTGAAAGTTTCCTCTGCTTCAGACCTTCAATGCCTCAAACACTGCTCGTGCATCATACAGACCTTGATACATGCCTAACTATCTACCTAGCAGGGGTCCCTATTCCTTCGTTTCAATTACCAAACTTCCTGTGGACTGATGCATTAACTTGAAATGGAGAAGAATCAATACCATTGCAGCAGTTGTTCCCATTTTACCCAGGCAGGCAAAGAAGTCAGATAAATCTACAATAATTCGGAGTGAATTACAGGAAAGACTTCATCAGTCGATACTAGTTCCTGGGTCCCAATGTTTGCAAATACTAAAACAACCTTTTAGTCCATTACAAAACAAAGTATACAGATATTCTAGAATTAAAAGACAAAAAGTGTAAAGTGTCACAACTGTCCGGTTGCAGGGCATTGTGGCATAAAGAACAGTTAATACTAGTGAAATTACAATTCTGGTCGCTGCTAATGTGAAAAGATTTGCAGCGATTTGTGCAGACTTGTAAAATACGTGCTCAGGAAGAACCCAACAAATGCAAACTTGCGGGATACCTATAGATATGCCGTCCCAAACTGGGTGCAAGATCCGCATGGATTTTATTCCTGAATTCCCCAAATCATAATAACATACAACCCTTTTGGTCAGTATCGATTATTTCACAAAAGGGGACCACCTCATACCTAAAGCTCTTAAAGACGCAGTTCGACGATATGATCTCCTTCAGATTCTAATTACTGATCGTGGGTCCCAATTTATAGCTCTTCTTTTTTTTACTTTCGCTGAATAAGTTGGGAACAATACATTTCACCTCAACATATTATTATCCGCAGACCGATTTGAATGAGGCTTTTGAAGAGAACCTTTGTTGCATTCTCTTGTATCATCTGTGAGGCTGGTTCAACTGGATTGCCATTGCAGATTTCTCATAAAACAATTCCTTGCACAGTGCTCTTGTTTATTCACCTTTCTTCTGCATCCAGGGGTTTGTGGCTACAAATCTGTACCATCCACCATTCCTACAGTCCATTCTTTGTTTAAAAAAGTTGTATCAGCTGTAGCTTCCACAACCTTACCATCCCTGTGTCTTACTCTCTACTCATCAGTACAAACTGTCTGGACGGCAAGGCAGCTCTGTCGCTTAGGCTTAGGCCACATCATTAGTCAGTCAGGTGGGGGCCCCCCATGATCTCGTCTTGAGGGAGGAGAACCGTGAGGCAAGACTGGGAGTGGAGGGGGGAATCCTACGGCATCCTGAAGTCCCAGGTTTATAGTGGTCCTGGCTGTGCTGCCCCCCCTCCACCCCACTCTCAGAGGTGAACTGTATGGCCTGATTTGCTCCCCTCCCTCCATGAACTAGACATGGGCAAAGACAAGGTAGCGAAACCACCTACATTTCAAACCCACATGGACCATTACACCACGGACGGTGCTGACACTAGTGCAGTTGCTCCGGTCAAGACCCCTCTCCCAGAGGGAGATCTCGCCACCATCCTTCAAGCCATACCCACCTCACAAGACTGCGCATGAGGTAAAGTGCACGTTGACATGGCCCTCATAAAGCAACATCTCTAACGCTACAGCTAGAATTTCAGAGGCAAAATCCCGCCTGTCCACCGTAGGGATGATGTTGTGACTCTGAAGACTACCATCTCCAGCAGCGCCCGAGGCCAGAAGCCGCAGACAGTGTTATCGCGCCAGGAGGCGCATAAATCTTCGCTTCATTCCCCGCGTCGCGGGAGCGCGCTTGAGAAGCCCGGGACAAGGGCCGTCAGGGGCTGCAGGAGGCTGGGCGGGGCCACCCCCTAAGTGCTGGTTTCTGTATAACAACGTAACTATTATAATCATTGTTTTAATTGATTTGTACCCTAGTTTGTTAACATTCTTGAAATTGTGGTGATATGGCTCAACGTTCAAGGAAGGGCCGTAATGTTGCTATAACCACAGCGGGAGGGGTGGTTACAGGTACTATCGACCAATTCATCACACGGGCTGCAGTGGTCATTGAAAAAGGGATAGCCCTAGTCGAGAAACGCTTTTCGATAGACCTCCTAACAGGGAAACGCTCCTCATTGGGTAAAATCGAATCAGTTGTTACCCCAGACCGTCCCAAACAAAAAGTTCCATCAGTCACCTTGAACCCAAAACTTAGTTTTACGCAGGGGGAGACAGATATTACCAATTAGTTTGGATTCTAGTCCCTTGCGGGTTAGTGCCCTACCACCTCTCTCACCACTTATATCCCCACTGCTACCGCCATCTGGCAACCTTATACCTGCTAACCCTGTGCCACAAGTAAGTTCGAATACCAAAATCATTGGTCCACCGGGTAAAAGAAAAAGAGGGGGTAGTCCACGAAAGGACACCGTAACGAAGAATCACAAAAAACCTAAGTTACTTCAGGTACCCAGTCATTCTGTGCAGCCCACCTGTCCACCTACGGCCAGCATAGATAAGTCTCAATCAGTAACCCAATGTAGCAATAATAAGGGGCTCTTAGAGAAAATGGAAACGTTAGTCAGATCACTGATGTTGCCTTTACTCGAAAGAACGAAAATGATTAACTCTCAATTGGACCATTTGGAAAAATTAGTGAGTGGGAATATAACCTCACTGGATAGTATAACAAAATTTTTGAAGAATCCAAAGGATAAACCGTTTGCCCCTACACCACAAGTTACTGGTATAATTAGTAATAGCGGGGCGACGCAAATAAACACCATTGCAAATCCAGTTAGTCAACCTACCCAAATCAGTATAGAAAAACGCCCAGCAAAGATTAATACTTCAAGGTCTGCTGGGGTTAAGGTTTTGGAGGCAGGTACAATGGCAAAAAAGCAACTCGATCTGCATGTACAAACAACAGAGAGTCAGTCCAATGCACGTGTTCCTATGGGTAATAGGCGTATGCCTCAAAGACTTCCTTGTGTAAATCTCCCCCCTGAAGCTGTACCTTATACGATCATCTTGGTGGGAGTCCGAGGGATTGGGACTGAGAAAGTTGAAACACACAGTGAACTGAAAAATAAAGTCATCTTTTGGCTTACCAAGAACAGAACGCTCCCCCCTTTTTCCAACACAGAGATATTAACTGTTAGGAGGGTGAGCTGGGTAGGGAGTAGTGCCAAGGACTTAGAAGGTGACTGTGTCATTGTGAATTTCAAAGCCCCCTGGGTAGTTGACTTCATTCGCAGGGAACCAAGGTTTGGCGAGAGGGGGATATACAAACATTAGATTTAAACTACTTCTACCCGGGTGCCAAATGTGGTTTGTCAGTCCCCCTGCATTATAGAAGGAGACCATTTGGTATAAATCCCTTTGACAGGGTGGCGTTCCATCTTCCCCTGTCAAATCGATTTGACCCCTTTACAGATCTAGAGGGGGTAGACTGACTGCTACATCTCATGGGCGATACTATCGAGCCTCAGGTGTTAGGTAGTGACAAGAATACAAATATATCAGATGGGAAACGGGACTTTATTCAGGAAAGTGTATCGGCAGGTGATGAAATGGTTGGAAAGGGTGTGAAGCTCGGCGTATTTTTAGATATGGACACAGTAGATGATGTTCCTAATGTTTTGGTTAGGACATGGGATGGACAGGAAGAGGGCAAGGAGGACGGGCAGGAGGTGTACATGACCTGTCTGGTCCCCGTGGAAGAGATAATGATAATAAAGGAAATGAATATCACAAAAGATCCATTCTGGAATGCAGACCCTTTTAATAACTTGGGTGGTAAGCAATGTGGGGCGGCCACAAATGATATCTTAGAGGCCGAAACTCTGAAACAATATAATAATATGCCGGCAACTGATATTATCCAACAGATTATCCCAGTGCCATCATCTCCATATCAATGAATGCATGACACTGGAGATGGATTGAATATTACTACTTGGAATATAGCAGGCATAACTGGTAAACTTAATACCCCTCATTGGAATGATTTTATTGCACAAGGGTATGACATTATATGTCTCCAAGAGACATGGCATAGGGATCAAATTGATGTTGAAGGCTATACGTCCTTTTGTGTAGGTGCTGTAAATTCCGTCGCTGGTAGGGCTAAGGGCGGTCTGTTGACCCGGATATCCACTAGGCTGACATAATTTAAATTAGGAAAACGTCTTGAGGTTGGGCCCTATGCATTAATAATATGTCTTGAGCATCAAAAAGCCAATGATTTAGTCGTCATTAACTTTTATAATAATATTTCACTGGAAGCGCGGGGACACACTGGCAAGTGTAACCAGGCGCTATATAAGCTCAGTATTATTATTATTATTTTTATTTTTGATGCCAGCATAGGATCACTTATAAATGACATAGGAAGAGCAATAGACGAAATTCTTGTAGAGTATAAAGATTCTCCTGTCATCCTCTGGGCAGGAGACTTTAATTTACAAGCTTGTAAAGATGTCAAGAAGGGGATCTGCGGCCCTACTTATGACCATGATGATAGAGGCAATATTAAATATAATCATTTTCCCCACAATACATATGGTCTGGCGTTGAACAACTTAGCCACCAAACTGGATCTAGAATTATTGGACTGCTCAAAAAAAAGGGGTAATATTAGGTGCCAACCTTTAAAGGTAGGGATTATAATTCCAATATTGACCACATATTAGTTTCCTGTGGCACGGCCTATTGTGATTTATGGATAGTCGAGCAAGCAGGGAGTGCTCACAATAGCATTATTTTGACATTATTAGGCTGGGGATATAAAACCCAAACTTATAGTAAACCAACCCAGGACATTACGGCCATAAAACCGAATGGACCAAGAATTAAGTGGGCCAAAATTAATCCCAAGAAGCTCCTAGCGGATGTAAATGATAAATGTGGAGCTAAGTGATGAGATCACCCCAGAAAATGTGTTATTGATGATTAGTAATAAAAATACAACAATAGAGGGAACAGGAAAGAGTCGTAAAAAGAGGGACAAAGTAATTGCCTGGTTTAACAAAGATTGTACACAAGCTTTGTCCTCACTAAAACTTGCCCTGTCAGCAAAACCAAGAGACCTAGAATACGTTAGGGAAAAGCGGCATATTAATAAAGCAACGCTAGAGGCCCGGAAAAAACAGCTACAAGACGAGGCATGGCATAATTTAGATATGGCTGTAACTACAAAAAATAGCAAACTTCTGTGGGAGACTATTAATTGTCCTTTTTTAAAGAATGACAATATACCTGTGATATCTTCCAACGTTAACTGCAATGCATGGATTGAGCACTTTTCCAAGGTTTTTAATTCTGATGGGACGATTTTAGCTTGTGAAACAGATATTCATGGTAAATGGCCGACTATTCCGTTATCTATTAGTCTGGATGAGGTGCGGGCAGGACTTGTGAAGAGCAATGCCGGCAAAGCCTCGGGGCCGGATGGCGTGCCAGTAGATCTTTACAAATATGAGATCGACTTATGGGCACCCATTCTAACACGCTTTTTTAATGCCGCAATTGAATTTGACCTTCCACAGACCTGGGGCCAATCAATTATTGTACCCCTTTTCAAGAAGGGTTCAAGGTTGGAGGCTTGCAACTACATTCCCATCTCCCTCCTGGATTCATCGATTAAAGTACTAAGTAGAGTCCTCCTAGATAGATTAGAAACATGGGTGGAGGAGGAATCTATTTTATCACCAGTACAGTATGGATTCAGGAGGGGGAATTGGCACAATGGAGCAATGCGTTAACCTTGACCTTATTATTAATAAATTTACAACAGTCAAGGAAGGAAATCTTTTTTTATCTTTTGACGATTTAAGCTCTGCATTTGATTTGGTTGAACATTCACTTTTATGGCCTGTTTTATTAGAAATGGGAGCACCAAAAGAGGTTATATATTTTCTAGCCAGACTGTATGAAACGCTGACATGTAAGGTACGCTTTGAGATTGCTGGAGAGTGCACACCGTATTTTAAAGTCAACAGAGGCATAAGGCAAGGCTGCGTTTTAGCTCCACTTTTGTTTTCCTTATTCATTAATCAGATAGATACAATACTTAGAACTACCGCCGTGGATGCACCTTCAATTGATGGTAAGCCTAACCCAATTCTGCTATACGCAGATGATGCAGTCCTTTTATCTCGCACGCAAAATGGCCTGCAATGTCTCATTGACAACTTTCAGACTTTCATAGCCAAACGGAAATTGTTAATTAACAAAGATAAAACTTTTACAATGACATGCGGGAAGAAGACTAAACAAAATAGAACCTTCTTTTTAGATAACGCTAGGTTAGAATCCGTAAAGAAATTTTGCTACCTTGGCATTACTTTTTCTGGCGACGGGGGATGGACCAGTGAACAAGAGAGTGTCCAGTTAAAAATGGTCAGGAACACTAATAGTGTTTTTAGATTTGCCGCCAAGTTGGGGAACCGCAGAATAAAAGAAATGCTCCACATTTATAATATGAGGTGCTTGTCATCTGCACTGTATGGGGCAGGTGTGTGGGGACATCACACCAATAGCTGCAGGTTGATTCAACAACAGGAAAATCTTTTTCTAAACCGCTTGCTGTGTACCCCTGTCTCTGCTTCTATTGAGATTACTCATAGGGAAGTAGGCTTACCTTATATCAGGGATTTAGCTGCCCTGCGCCAACTGTCCTTATGGCGGTCCATATGGTCCAAACCCGAAACCAAATTTACCCAAGGCGTAATTAAGGATTGTTTAAAACTAGAACATTGTATGCGTATACCTTGGCTTAGGCACATTCGGTTCTGGTATAAGTTAGTTTTTGATTTGGACCCTTTTTTAAATATGGATTTGAGTGTCCCCATTTCAAAGAAAGAAATGAAGGGATTCTTTTTAAAACATGTAGAGAAGGTTAGGGCTGTCGAATATGCAAACCAACGCACTTATGCCTTCTATCAGGAACACAATGTTAAAGAAGGCTTTCAACAATTGTTGACAGCCGTTACAAGAAGCTCTCACCGTTTTGTTTTGACAAGGTTGAGATTAGGTACTGTGCACCACCTAGTGTCCTTCCCTTACACTGGACGGAATAGTACTTTAACGTGTCCATGTAATGGTATATCCAAACAGAGCTGTTGCCATTTTATGCTTTTTTGTACATTTTATATTTTTTTAAGGAAACTGTAGTTAAAGCCCATCTTTTTAAAATATAATAGAAGAACAACTAAAGATGCACTGCGGATAATGTTCAAATTGAATAGTACGGATATCTGTTTTTATGTAGCCACATATATGTTAAAATGTGTATCAGCAAGGAAATCAATTATTGTATGACCATGAGTTATCTGATTCCACTGCAAAAAAAACAACAAACAAAAAAAAAAAATTTTTAGTAAATGAAATAAGTGTATATTGTTACTAGTACAGGTCACTTTAATTGCATGTACCATTAGGAATTATTACAAATAATTTTCCCTTGTTTGGCATGAATTATTATAATACGATTTTTGTACACCTGTTTAAAATGATTTTAAAATTATTTGTCTGTGGAGAATAACCTCAAGCCCTTGTACAGTTTTGAAAGGCCAAAATCAAAATAGTACACTGTATTTTCTTTTTACATGTATTACAATGTATAATTTTATTTTGTCTGCTATATGGTTATATTTTTATATACTGAATAAAGCATTTCGAAATCGAAATTGACTCTGAAGGCACAGGTTTGCAGCTGCAGTCCCATACAACTACTCCATCTGCACGCAAAAGACGCTGAAAATCGTTCCCATTGGAACAATCTTTGCTTTGTGGGCATCCCAGAGAAAGTGGAAACCACACAAGCTGCCACCTGGATCAGGTCCTGGATGGATTCGGACCGTCTCTCGAAATGGTTTGTCGTGGAGAGGACCCATTAAGCCCTTACAACTAAATCACTGCCGGGAGCCCCACACAGACCAATCATTGCCTGAATCCTCAATTTCAAGGACAGGAATGCCATCTTGCAAGAGGTCCACTCTCATCCTAACCTGTCAAACCAAGAAAGGTGATGATCTTCCCTGACTACACCAGGGAGGTGCAAGCACATCGTCGATCTTATACTGCAGTCAAACAAAAGCTACGGGCCGTCACCCTCCGGTACAGGCTCCTGTTCTCAGCCCGCCTTAGGGTGGTCTTCAATAACAAAAGCAATTTCTTAGACACCCCATAGGCGGCGTGGATCCGGGCATCTGAGGAGCGCCCACTCACTCTATGAAGTGCTGCTCCCTCTACCCCTTACAAGCACACACCAGATCTGTAGCAGGCGGGTATGTCAAGCCTCAGAGGAGACGCACCTCCTCCTGCAGAGGGTGCAACGCTCGAAGACATCCCCTGTGTGGCCACGAGGGGCATGACTGTGCCCCTGGAACCTGCCAGACCACTCAGACTCTCGCAAGATCCGGAGTTGGACTCTGCGGCAATCACCTACTCCCCCCACAGCTTGCTCGGAAGACACTGACCTTTCCCGGAGCCCAGGGATCTGACAAAGGGCCAAACATTGTGACTGTCACTGACTCCAGAAACTTTCAACATCCTTCATTATGGAGGGGTCCAACACTCAGCTCCCAAATCACTCTGGTTGTTTTTGAGTTTTCTCTTCTAGGGCTACAGATGCTTCTGGCAGAGAAGTATAGGAGAAGGTTGGGAGGGAGTTCGGAATTTGTTCACTGGTTGTTGTAGTACCTCTTCTCTTTGTCTACAGCACTTGTCTACAGTCCCACTCATTGGGACTTGACAGCCAGGCGCCTGCATGCTCCCCTGATGGGTGGACTTACTCTTTTAATAAGTAACAAATATGACTTTGCCCCATTTTGATTAGGAACCCCTTTAGATTCTTTCATGGAATGTTAAATGGCTCCTAGAACGTGTGTAGCGCACTGCGGTCCTAAAATATTCAAGGAGTTCCCTCCCTAGCGCCCTACAGCTGCAAGTAACACATTTCATGAAAAATCACTGACCATTCCTCGCACATTTAGGGTATGCTAGAGTTTCCCACGCAAAATTCAGTCAAGGTTCCTGGAGAGTGGTGATTCTCCTACGCCGCTCCTTCCCTTTCACAGTCACCCAGGATATCAAGGACCCCCAGGGGTGCTTTGTGGCCCTCACAGGGAAAATGGGAGGGACTACTCTTAATCTCTGGTGGAACTTGAACCCTCTTTCCGAGATCTTGCAGACTTACTGTCCTCCCTCCCCCAAGGACAGACAATGGTTGGAGCAGACTTTAATGCAGTCCTAACCCCTACTTGCGAGGCCTCTGGGAGCCCTTCCCCTCACCGGCGATAGGCTACTTAACTCCTCAAGGGGTGGGAGTCCAGACTCTGCCTGTGAGATGTTTGGTGAACATGGAATTTCTGATTGTGTCAATACACCCACACCTCCGCAGCCCATAACACTGACCTGATATTTATGCCCACCCTGAATGTCGTGCGGTAGCCAATATCCTAATTTTGACACAAGAATCTCTGACTACTCGCCCCTCCTCCTTCGACTGGGAGGACCTACAGATGCCCTGCATCCCATCTGGTGGTTCAACACTGGGTTTCTTCAAGATAGGGTCTATGAACAGGCAGTGGGTGGGGAGCTAAACAATACTTTTAATATAATAAGTAAATGGTCTGCTCTCCAGGTACGCTGTGGACGGCTGGCAAGGCCAGAGTCAGAGGATTTGATAACGGGTAACTCAGGAAGAAACAATTGGCCCGAGAGGAACACCTCTCCCGGCTTGAAGCTCCAGCCCTCCATCTAATGCAACTGACCGCGACACTATGTCCCGGCTGCTTGAACACCTGCATGAGGAAATACGCCAAAAAACGGCAAGCCTATTTACTGGATTGCGTCTCGCCCCCTGGCCAATAGGATAATCCCAGAGATTTTGGATGAGGAGGGACGCACACAGCACGCTCCTGCTGCCATTGCGCAGCCCTTCACTGATTATTATAGGCGCTTCTATGCAGCGGCCGAGTCCTTGGGTCCAGAACCTAACCCTCATTCCTTACGAGATGTACATCTCCCACGGCACTCGGACACCGGTGCTTGGCTAATAGACCAACCCATTTTACTGGAAGAGATCGGTGCTGATGTCTCCACAGTAGCAGCCGGAAAGACACCAGGCGCGGACAGGTAACAGGCAGAGTACTATTCAGCACTTAAAGATATTTTGACATTGAGCCGTTATGCTCTATACAACGAAGAAGTGAAGAAGGGAGTCTTTCCAGCGGACTTTGACGCTGCCACATTTGTGGTCATCCCTAAGGTGCACCTTCCATCATCCTCCTGTTCGGAATACCAACCAATTTCACTCATTAACACCAAGGTTAAAATCTATGCCACCATCCTAGCCACCTGTCTTAAACCTGTACTCACCACTCTGATACAACCCGATCAATTTGGCTTTATTGAATTGAATTGAATAGGGAACTCATAAAGCGCATACTGTCACTCCGAAAGGAGCATCCTGGCGCTATCCAGTTAAGGTCAAGCATATTGAGCAAGAAGGGACCTATATAAGAGAGTGACAGACTTCGTCTGGTATGCCAAAGATCCAGGTCTTTAAGGCCTTCATGAACTGTTTTGCTGTTTGGAGGCATCTAAGTTTGTCTGGTAGAAGGTTCCATGCTCTGGTTCCTAAGACTGTAACTGATTGTCCTCCCCTGGCTTGGCACCTGTAACTGGGGGTTTTAAGAAGATGCGCTGAGGAAGACCTGAGGGTCCTGGTTGTGGTATAAGAGGGGAATCTTGTTGACAGGTAGGTTGGGCCCTGTTTGTGTGCTGCTCTAAAAATAATTAGGATGATTTTGAATAAAATTATCTAATGTAAAGGGAGCCACGGGAGAGCTTTTAGAGCAGCCGATGCGGAGGCCATACGCGGACGTTTCGGGACCAGATGAGTTGCAGCGTGCTGGACCACTTGTAATATCTTTAGTATAGATTTATTGATCCCTGCAAGAAGGCTGTTACAGTAGGCCAAGCGTGAAAGAATCAACGCCACTGTCACTGCTTTCCTAGCCGTTAGCGGGATCAAATTGAATGTTTTTTAGCGTTTTGATTAGACCAAAACAGGTTCCTGCCACTTTTAGTACATGAGGTTTAAAGGAAAGGGGTTGTGCACGCATCAATGTGGGCGCATCCCTGTATTTGAGGCACTCCTTGGGGTTCATTGAAGACTCCAAAGTTGTTAATGAATTTCTTTATTCATAAAGTTTTTATGGTCATGATATTGGTAGCATATCAATTACAAGTGGTTTCAAGCTTATAACATGTTGAGTTCTATTATGCCATTCAATTAAGACTCCAATGCATTTCGGGCTAACCCAGCCCTTCATCAAGGAGTTCACTCTCATTGGTGACTCTGCTTTGGATTTTCCATTTACGACCCTCATCTACCCGTTCATTTTACCATTTATTTCATTGTGTCACCCTCAGGTTTTAGACCTACCCAATATGGCTCCCACATTAGTCCATCCTTTAGTTTTAGTTTCTGCCCACCTTGGCTTATCCAATCACTACTCATAGACGTTATATGCCTCACTACGTTTTTTCACGTACCTTTTCACCGGGATGCCGCATATCGGCGTTGCTCCACGAAGTCGCGTTCGTACCACTAAGTAAGTTTCTAACATTTATTGACTGTATATTGCGCTAGTTACATTCTGAATAGCCCATTACTTACGCGATAATGTTACTTATCACTTTTTATTTTTCAGCCTTCTGGCTTAATTTGACATCCCATACACTCATTTTGTAAGTACGTGGCTCATGCCACAACCCATATTCCCTCACCAGTGCCGTATAAAATCCCATCCTTTACTTTATTATTCTTTATTTCGGCAAAAATATTTACCATAAAAGACATTTGTACATTATAAAACATTTTAAAATATAGTAATTTAACAGATACGTCAAGTCCATTGCGTAGAATTTCATGACATAGCAATATAATTATTTGCTAAGCAGCCTTAATACATTTACTCCTGAGAAACCAAACGGCACCAAGGTACTTGGTTACTGTAAATACAATGTGATTGGACAGGTCAGTTTTAAGAACTCTAAAAGCGGCTGAGCATTCAGTAAATCTCAAGTTTCTACACAGAGGAATAATCCATTTCCTACGTGACGCCTGATATACAGGACAAAAGAAAATTATATGGAGCTCAGTCTCATCAGCCAATTTACAAGCAGGACATATACTGTTTGCATGTTCATTCCACTTGTTTGTGAATACTCATAGTGGAAGGGACCAATGTCTCCATTGTAAATAGAGCTTCCTGAGCAAGGAGGGATAAATATTGTCTAGTACTGGCTTAAAAATATGTGTCCTTAGTCCGAAGAAATGAATCAGTTAGTGTCCCATTGTTTTGGTGGCGGTACAGTGCCGTTAGTTTGCAATCATGGTATGTTTTGGCCAATAGCTTTTTGGGAAGCAGTGGGCAGGTGGTTAGGGGATCGGTCCACAGTTTCAGAAGGCCCAGGCCCTCCAGCTCTGTTTTTATAAATTTCAGCCATTTAATTTCTCCTGCGTTAGGGATTGCAAGTACCTCCTGAAGTCCTCGTCTGTAGCTCTTTAGTTCCGGGACAGACCATATCCTGAGCCAATATGCTAATGGTCGGAAGGCCAGTTCTTCGTTAAGGGGTCGCATCCCAAGATCCATCCTTAGAGGAACAAGGGGAGTGCTGGGGGGAAGGGCTACAATCCTCCGTATAAACTTGTTCTCCTCTTTTATCAAATCCTGGGAGGGTACATGGCCCCAGAGCTCGCACCCATACATTGCGGCCCCCCTTGCCTGTGCCCTGTAAATCTGCAGTGGTGGGCCCACAGGCCGGATGGATGACTTGCTATTACACAGAAGCTTCGTGATGCCACCCGAGTACTGAGTCAGTTTAAGGAGTGCTTTCTCTTGATGGGTGCACCAGGTCATTCTTTCATTTATGATAATTCCTAGATACTCGAAGGTCCTCACACTTTCCAGTCTCTTATGTTCAACAGTTGGGGAGGATCAGAGTTTGGGGGGGGGGGATTAAACACCATAAATTTGGTCTTTGAGGTATTAATTTCTAGACCATATTCCCCACAGAAACCCACAAAACCATTGAGTACTCTCTGGATACCCATCATGGACTTAGAGAGCAACAAGGTATCATCGGCGTACATAATCGCCAGTACTCTGGATCCTGCTAGCTTGGGAGCGTCAGAGTTGGCCACCCCATTGAGGTGTGGGATAACCCCGTTGACGTAGAGGCAGAACAGGGCTGGTGCAAGTACACAGCCCTGCCTTACCCCCCTGTCAACGGGGAACCTGTTTGACAAGGCGCCATCCTTGCCACACCTTACTTGTGCAAAATTGTTAGTGTGGAGATGAACAATCATCTCCAACAGGCCCTGGGGGACACCCAATCTGGCTAGCACGTCCCATAGTTTTTTACGGGGGACCAGGTCGAACGCTGCTGGAGTTCTGGACTTTTTGGTACTGTCCAGAGGTGTCAGGGACAACACCCGAAGACCCCGGAGTTCTACCTGTCTCGGTGCACAAATGAACAGAAACACAGGCTTCTCGATGGTGGCGTCAAAGACCAAAGGTTTATTACTACAGGGACACAGAAGTCACAGAAACTACACACGGGCAGAATCTAGGAGCCTGTTCGATTTGTACAAAGTGGGTTGCTCCTTAAATACAAAATTTTTAGCTTGGGGCAACATTCTTCACATGCTAGTACGTTTCTAAACCTTCACGTCCTAAACAATAAATATTTGGCGTTACACAAGAATCTTCAACAACATCTGATGTCAAAACATTACGAACGAGGGGTTCCCACTGTTCCATCATAATCCCATGTCAACTTTTCATTCAAGAGCCGGACCGCCACATCGTAAATTTCGTTACCTCCCCCTAATAAAGGCCCAGAAGGAAAGGAGCAGAGCCAGGTGTAGAAGATAGAAAAGCAGGATAAGAGATGTTTGTGGGTCGTAAATGGGCAAGGCTACCAGCTTCGGCCACCTAATCATGATCAGGCCAACGAACACGAGAACCAGTATAGCAGGACTGGCCTCAGGCTGGGGAGGCAGCTTCTGCCGAGTCATGCGGGCGCAGCGTTTCTGTCCTAAGGTGCATGTGTCACTGACAAGGTGAATCGCCGGCTAAAGCTTACGTGTCCTTAAGTGATCAGAGGTCACTGTGTGTCCATTGACTATGTGAGGGCAAGAATACAAAATGGCTGCCATAATCTAAAATGGATGCCATGGGTAAATCAGAAATGTGTTTATAACAGGGGTACTCTTGCTCGTAGCATAGCGAAAACACCAGGATATGCTAAATGGATCATTTGCGGTTCACTGGTACCAAAATTATGAGTTTACGACAATGTTGAAAACACGGGTTCAAATCGTCACGGAACCTCAGGCCCTCCTTTTGCCCTTACATAGGCAATTACTCAGTCCATATCAGAGTCTATCTCGATGTTCATTAGGTCAGTGATATGTTGTTGCATCATCATCCTTTCTCGTACCTTGTCTCCAAACACAGGTGGTTTTCTAAAACAGGTTGCAGCACAGAGGCTACACAGAGCGGGACCACATTGGATAATAAGGCAGCACGAGAATAGGAATACTAGGATAATACCAACGACCATCAGAACCTTCCATCCCCACGCTGATAGTAGAGTCCAAAGCCACTCCATTAAGGACCAATTTCCCTTGTCTATGTGAATAGAGTCGGAAATCTTGTGCAGCTTAGAGATCGCTTCGTATACAGTCGGAGCATTATTGGGAATAAAAACACAGCAGCTTGATTGGATCATTCTGCATACCCCACCTCGATCTGCAAGTATTACGTCAAGAACCATACGATTCTGCAACGTCATGAGACGATCCGCCTGGAGCTCAGCTGTTAAGTTACTAAGGGCACCAGCAGTTTCTGTAATAGTAGATTCAACTACCCGTGTTAGCTGACGTAGATTTCTACTATTGGCCATAGGCCCCCAGAACAGAAGGAAACCTTTGAAAAAGTCTCCGGCTTCCTGACCAGCTGTATCTTCTTTGTTGAAAACACCTCTTGCTACTCTGGTCTTGTGATAGTCTGGGGAAGCAGTGTATGTCGGAGGCAACAGTCGAGCAATATAGCATGAACCTGAAAAGTCAGCAGGCAACCATGTATATGCCCTATCCTGACAGATGAAGTAGGTACCCTTAGCAGTTAAGAAGGCAGGGGAGGAGTTCGACGGATACACGTAAGTCTCAACACAGTCACTCCTCCCTAGCCGAGCTCTTGGATTCCTCCCATTTCCTTGCAAGCAGAATTGACCTCGGTGAGGTACGACCCAGACTGGAGTTGAGCTTTTACGCTTGCTTTCACCCAAACTAATACTATACTCCGTAGAATTCCAACTCAGATAAACCCGTAGTTCATCTCTAGGGACAGATGGGGAGTTATTGACGTCTTTAATCATGTCAGTTATTCCCTTTATCAAGGCTTTATTAACGGATGAATACTTAGCGGAACGTGGAGGACGCGGGGGATAGGTTTCGAGAGCATAGACAAATACAGTTTGGAAGGCCCGACATGATCCATTATAGCTAAAAGGCAAGACCAGATAGGGAATGCCTTTATCCATAGTGTGTGGTATCAAACCACATACCCAGCAGTCTGTTGTGTTAACTACCAGTTGGTGTTGATGCAAGAGTTGTACAAAAGTGTTATTTATGAATTCTGAGCGTCGAGCTTGCTCATGTTTGGGGAACGGGTGAAAAGAATGATAAGAAGCAACAGTAGAAGAAACAAGATCAAGGGGAGGTACTGTAGTTGTTATCGGTGCAAAAATTAAATGCACACCAAAGACGATTCCACCCACCAACGTTATTAAAAGAATCAAAAACGTAATTGCACATTGCATCAGAAAACATTTGTTATGAAGAATCTTGTAGAGTCTATTTCTGCGAACATAAATTACATTCTCTCGGTGCAGCTCAGGAAGCTCCATCTTCTGCAACCGCTCGCGACCACTGATGATGTGTACGTAGTTGAAAATGCCTCTATCAGCCCTGGGAGTTCCCAGAACTAACAGAAAGACCGACCTTGTGTCTGGCCCCCGCAGATTCAACTAGGCACAAAGCCACGACCCTACGGCTACCCAGACGGCAAGGTAATTAAAACAACATAACATACAAGATATTAGCAAACTTCCTGGCTGGAGGCAATGTATCAAATTAAAATATGTACAATAGGCAGTTTCCTGCTTTATTTGTCCTTAGAATGAGAACGTAAGTTGTATCTCAATTTTCCTGGAGTAGTTTGATCCGGAAATAGTCTATTTTCAGCAGGGGTCACAATGTTCAAGTTCGCAGATGACAAATGTTCGTTTGATGCAGAGGACAAATGTTCAGTGTTCAAAGGAGCAGTTTCAGAAGGGGAGTCAGAGTTCGGTGAATCAGTAATCAGTTCTGCATCGCTGAAAGGAATGTATCTAGGAACTGGTTCGGTTTCAGAGGCACCAATTCCTTTTTTCACCCAGTTATCATAAGGAAGTGGAAGAGGTACACGCTTTGCATGCGTCGCATGGACCCAATTCTTTCTGCCAGCCACACGTATAGCAGTCCTCGTCGCCAAAAGAACATGGAATGGTCCGACGAACTTGGGTTGGAGATTTCTGGTCCGTCCAAAGTTCCTAATAACGACTTGGTCGCCGGGCTTCAGCTGATGACCTGGACTTTCCGGTGGCTTTGGTAATGCATCGAAAACCTGTTGATGAATGAGACTCAATTTAGCAGTCAAGTCAAAAAGATAGTCGATTAGCATTGGATATTCCATTTGTTTGAACTCTTTCGGTCTAGGTACCCCCCAAACATTTGCAGGTCGACCTAATACTATCTCATAAGGGCTAAGCCCTACTCGAGAATGTACAGTCGCTCTTGTGGATAACAGGGCCAAAGGTAGTGCATCTGGCCAGGACAAGCCCGTGGAGGCTTGTATCTTGGCCAGTTTCAGCTTGAGGGTGCCATTGTAGCCTTCCACTAAGCCTGCAGACTGGGGGCGATTCGCACTGTGAAATTTTTGTTTAATATTCAGACCTGCACACACACTCTGCATAACTTTCCCTACGAATTCACTTCCGTTATCTGACTATACAATCCGTGGCATGCCATACCTGGGGAAATATTCCTTGAGAAGGATTTTGGCAGTGGACAAGGCAGTATTGTCCTTTAGTGGATATGCTTCGATCCACCTTGAAAAAGCACATACTACCACTAGAACGTACTTAAGGTTGTTGCAACGATCCATGTGAATGAAGTCTAACTGAATCACTTCGAAGGGGCAAGAAGGAGGAGCGAAGTGACCAGCGGGTGTGGGGATTCCCTTGCCAGGATTATGCATCAGGCATATCATGCAATTTCTCACCACTCTTTCTGCACACTTACTAATTCCATCATTCTTCCAGACTGGAGCCAACATCTTACAAATCCCTTTAGAACTGATGTGCGCTGCTCCATGCGCCATCGTTACCACCGCAAGCACATACGCATCAGGCAACATCCAACGCTGCTGTTCTGACAGATCAATCCAACATCCATTCGAGTCCAATTTACCCGTATTCTCTTTCCATGCAAGCTTTTCCTCTTCAGTCGCCTCTTCCTGAATTGCTTTCACACTTTCCACTGTATCCTCACACATTCCCGATTCAGTAATCCATCTTGCAGACGTTGCAACATACATTCTACTCATCGTATTCCTAGCTGTCTGTTTAGCTGTCTCATCAGCAAAGGCATTTCCACGACCAGCATCATCCGTGATTGCTCGATGAGCACTGCACTTCACAATCGCAACTTCAGTCGGCAAGGTTAGAGATTCCAACAAGTCATTGACTAGCTGACCATGCTGGATCTTAGTCCCATGGGACGTAATGAAACCTCTTTCTTTCCACAAACGGCCAAAACTATACGCTACGCCGAACGCGTACTGACTATCTGTGAACACATTCACTCTCTTTCCCTTAGCTAAAACACACGCTCTCGTCAATGCAATTAATTCTGCAGCTTGGGCAGAATTCTGACTCACTCTTGCAGTCTCCACAATCGTACTCAAAGTCGTTACTGCGTAAGCAGCTGTTACATCGCCATTCTCCAATTTAAAACAAGACCCGTCAACATACAACGTACCATCTGGATCTGGTAATGGAGCGTCTTTAAGATCAATCCGTCCCTTTGTCTCTTCCTCGGTTCTGAAACAACAGTCATGAGGTTCAGAATCACTCGACTTCTGATCAGTCGGCAACAATGTTGCTGGATTCAATACATTACATCTTTTAATCTGAATATGACTCGCTAGCAGTGTCAGCTCATAGCCTGATAATCTAGCACTGGTAAGGTGTTGTGTCTTGGTTCGGTTCATGAGCGTGTCCACGGCGTGAGGAACCATGACCACTAGCATGTTGTTCATGACCAAACCAGCAGATTGTCGAATGGACGCTGCAGCTGCTGCTGTAGCTCTCAAGCAACTAGGCAATGCTCTGGCTACCGGATCTAATGTTGATGAAAAATACACACAAGGGCGTTGTTTATCACCAAATCGTTGCGTCAGAACACTCAACGCGCAACCTTCTCTCTCGTGGACATAGAGTGTAAATGGTTTACTGTAGTTGGGTGTACCCAACACCGGAGCTGAACACAGTGCATTTCGTAACTCAGAGAAACTTTGCTGACATTCGGCAGACCATGGCACCGGACTCGGAACACCTTTCCCAGTCAAGGCCACCAATGGTTTTGCCAAAAGAGAAAAATTTGGGATCCATTGCCTACAGTATGAGGTAATACCTAAAAACGTACGCACTTCTCTCTGTGTGCTAGGAACATTCATCTGCGTAATTGCTTTTATTCTCTCTGGGGTCAACCTTCTTCCCTCCTTTGACAAGAGATGACCTAGGTAGGTCACTTCTTGACAGCAGTATTGCGTTTTGGAAGGTGACACCTTGTGATTTAAATTAGACAAATGATGCAGTAGGGAAATTGTAGCTGCTTTGCAAGTTTCCTTGTCATCGGCAGCCACTAGAAGATCATCGACATATTGCACTAAAGCAGAACCAGGAGGAAGTACAAAGGAATCTAACTGACTTTTTAATGCCTGGCTGTAGATGGATGGGCTTTCACAATAGCCTTGTGGAGCACGTTTAAACCTGAAGCTTCGGCCTCCTAAAGAGAAGCCAAAAATATCTCTGCTTTCTTTGGCTATCGGAATGCTGAAAAAGGCATTCTTCAAGTCGATAACTGAAAACCATGTGGCTGTAGCAGGAATCAACGTTAACAATGCAGTAATGTCTGAAACCACAGGAAACTGTGGAATCACAATTTCGTTAACCTCTCTAAGATCGATTACAAATCTATAGACTGGAGGCTTTGAAGGATCAGTGCATTTCAGAATTGGCAGTACAGGGCTGTTACAGACATTTCCTCTAGTTTCTTCTACTACGTCTTTCTTGATCAAATCTTGCACGATCAATAAGAGCGCACGTTCACCTTCACTAGAGATCTTGTATTGAGGGATTCGTGGAAATTTGACATTTGCTTTCAAAGTAACTACATATGGTGGAATTTCCAAAAGACCAACGTCGTTAGGACCAGTCGCCCAAAGAGTATCAGGGAGAGAACGCAGCTCCAGTGCATCCATTGATAAGTACATCGGGGAGATGATTCTCTTACCCAATGTAAGATGTACTCCTGCCGGAGAACAGTACAAAGTCGTGTACAGGCGTTTTAACAAGTCTAAACCAAGCAGATTTTCATTACAACCAGTTGTCAAAATCAGGGGTGCTTTCAATTGACAGGGTCCAACAGAAATAGACAAAGGACCAGATACGGGGTTGTGAACAGGGGCGCCTGAAAAACCTACTGAAACATTTGTTAAGCCAGACAAAGGTGCGCCAGGGAGTTTCGCATGTATGATAGAACTTTTTGCTGCACCAGTATCCAACAGAAACGGTTCGACTACACCAGATGTTGCGACTGCGACATAAGGCCCACTCTGATCTACTGGAACTGATACTACTCCCTCTCTTTGTCCATGGCTGTCCTAGTACTCATTTTGCTGAAATTCCTCACTAACTTCACAGTAGTCTTCAACGTGATACTGTTGGGATCTAGTAGGTTGGGCAGACTGTCCGTTTCGCTGATCAAAATAATTAGAAGGGCGATCATTCGTTTGTGGAGGCATAGCACCTCGTCCTCGACCTCTAGAATTTTGCGTAGAACCACCACGACCTCTCTGAGCTGCTGCAGCATTATTTTGTGCTAATACTGGACACTCATTCTTATAATGACCTTCCTTTTTGCAGTAAGCACACTGATTCCATTGGTATTGTGGTCTCTGAGAACCATAGTCTGTCCTCTGATATGGCCCTTGTTGTGTATTTGTCTGATTCGTGCGCGGTGGATATGCCTGCTGCAAAAGAACTTTAGTTTTCAAATCTTTTGTTTTCTTATCTGACTTTTACTTCTCTTCTTTATCTCTATTTTCATAATACTGAGCAGTTGCAAGTATTTGCGCAGTCGTAGAGACAGCCCACGCACTTTCAGAGTCTTTTAATTTATTACTGAGCTCTGGTAACAGATTGTGCACAAATTTATCAACAAATAGTCTCTGTCCTCCTTCCGTGCTCATATCCTGACCACTGTGATCTACGAAAGTTTCTTCAAACCTTGTGAAAAAGTCGGAGACACTTTCGTCCTTTTTCTGCCTGAAAGCGGACAACTTGTCCCAGTTAACGCGCAATGCTGGCATCAGAGTTTTCATTAAATCGATTATTCTACTAGGCAAGTCAGCAATTAGAGGTTCGGGTTTAGAACCACCTATTTGTTGACCATCTGCCGCTATTATAGCTGCCCAATCACCACCTAGGGCAACTAGATGATTTTCTTTACGAATTTTAGCCCAAATTGGTTGAGGTACTACATTGCCAAATAACATGTCAATGTCCGCTAAATTCATTACGCAAGCTTCAACCGTTTGCGCTAACTCTTTGTAGTATCCGGCTGGATTTTTACGCGGATCTGGCAAGGCCTGTTTTACTGCTAACACTTCTGCTCGTTTCCACGGAATGTGTATCCACACTCTCTGGAATTGGGCCGGAGCGGCTGCAATACCATTCACTGCGTCAGCTTGAATGGCTTCGCGCCATATTGGAGGAACCTCCCTCATAGGATATTGTCGACCTTGTCTCGTACTACGTTTCTCTAACTCTCTTGGTGAACGAAGGGCAGGATCAAATCTAAAATCTAAAATTAATTCCATTGCTTCTTTTATCTCCTGACCAACTACCATACCTGCAGCAAATTTTTGTTGTACTTGGATTAATTCATCCGGTACCTGTTCAGATTCGCTCTCCTCCCATTCTTCACGTAAAAGGGAACACATGACATCAAACACATAGCGCTGTGTCCGTTCCTTCCATTGCATGAATGTATCTAATACATCTCGCACACTATACCTCCCAACTTTCGAAATCCACCTAAGGGCAGTGGAGTCCAATATTCCACGTTCTTCGCTACTAGGAAGCTGACTACGTCTCTGAACGGAGTCAGAGACAGGGCTCCTAATTAAAGTTTTTTAAAAGGGAGATAGAATATTAGTGACAGAATCAGTGATTCTCCGACGAACAGAAAGCGGAGTCATATAGCTTGCAGAAGTTTGCAGGAGAGTAGTAATAGGGACAGAAGAAACAGCAACAGTAGGGGTAGCAGGCAAAGTAGTTTGTGAAACAACAGGTATCAGCGGTACAGGCATAGGCAGAGGAGCTGGCAACCCTGGAAGAGGGGGTGCCGGAGGAACATTAATATTGACCACAGGAGGTACAGGAGCTTGATTCAGGGGAGCAGGAGCAGGTATACCAGGCTGTCCAGCAACCGGTAATTGAACATTCGGTAAAGGTGGAGCTGTAGCACCCTGTGCATACGGTGGGGGTGATCTCAACAGGTAAGGCAACAGGGGATCCTTTTCAGGGTCCTCTACTATCTTAGCTGTACTTGATGGCAAGGCAGGATAACACTTGTCTATCGCTAAATTACGCTCTCTATTGGCCACCTCCATCGCTTTTTCAGATTCATTGAGTTGCAGCTGCTTAGCAGACTGTTCTAAAGTCAACTCTTGCTCTTTTTGTTCTTTCTTTAGCTTTTTAGTTTCTCTCTGTTTCGATTCTTTTCGCCAATAACGGAAAGAATCAAACATCGCCGGCCGGGCTTTCTTCTTAAATAATTTCATTTCCAAATTATCAAGAATTTCGGGTTCAAAACTACCATGCAGTGGCCAACTAAGGACACCGTCTTTCTCCGTGTATCGGATCCACACCTCATTATAAGATATAGGACCCACACCATGTTTACAGTAAAGATCATAAAGAGGAGTTCCAATCGGAGGAACCAGACACGAGTCCTCCAACCGGGAATCCCTGTTGCAACCAAAACACGACAACATACAATTTTTCCGACTTACCATTTTATAATCCGGAACACAGAACAAACACAAACAAAGATGCGCGCTCGAACTAAGAACTTAGGCCTACCAAAAACGAACAAATGTATCGATACCCAAACTAAACCAAATGATTATCGTAACTAGAACAACCAGTGATAATCGTACGAAACCAAACCAAACCAAGAACTAAAAGGATTATCCAAACAGGAGCAAACCCTTACGAAGTAACCAAACAGCTAGCCACCACTTAATTCTTAACTGAGGTACTGAAGACGTCACCAAGGAGAAACCCGTTTCGTCTCGCCGTACTAAAGTCTGCACCTCGGGTCCAAGACAGGGCGACAGTCAAGGCAGCGGACCACTGCAGCCGTCCGAACGGGAACCCTCGTGGAAGAGAACGTCGGGCCACTTTTGCGATATGCCAGGATCGATGAAGTGGGGCGCCTCCCTCTGGAATCTTCACACGAAGCTTCTCGAACTCTTCAGGCTTTTGGACCGGTACCGAATGACGTCGCCCCACGTGGGGCGCCAATTGAAGTTCTGGACTTTTTGGTACTGTCCAGAGGTGTCAGGGACAACACCCGAAGACCCCGGAGTTCTACCTGTCTCGGTGCACAAATGAACAGAAACACGGGCTTCTCGATGGTGGCGTCAAAGATCAAAGGTTTATTACTGCAGGGACACAGAAGTCACAGAAACTACACACGGGCAGAATCTAGGAGCCTGTTCGATTTGTACAAAGTGGGTTGCTCCTTAAATACAAAATTTTTAGCTTGGGGCAACATTCTTCACATGCTAGTACGTTTCTAAACCTTCACGTCCTAAACAATAAATATTTGGCGTTACACAAGAATCTTCAACAACATCTGATGTCAAAACATTACGAACGAGAGGTTCCCACTGTTCCATCATAATCCCATGTCAACTTTTCATTCAAGAGCCGGACCGCCTCATCGTAAATTTCGTTACCTCCCCCTAATAAAGGCCCAGAAGGAAAGGAGCAGAGCCAGGTGTAGAAGATAGAAAAGCAGGATAAGAGATGTTTGTGGGTCGTAAATGGGCAAGGCTACCAGCTTCGGCCGCCTAATCATGATCAGGCCAACGAACACGAGAACCAGTATAGCAGGACTGGCCTCAGGCTGGGGAGGCAGCTTCTGCCGAGTCATGCGGCCGCAGCGTTTCTGTCCTAAGGTGCATGTGTCACTGGCAAGGTGAATCGCCGGCTAAAGCTTACGTGTCCTTAAGTGATCAGAGGTCACTGTGTGTCCATTGACTATGTGAGGGCAAGAATACAAAATGGCTGCCATAATCTAAAATGGATGCCATGGGTAAATCAGAAATGTGTTTATAACAGGGGTACTCTTGCTCGTAGCATAGCGAAAACACCAGGATATGCTAAATGGATCATTTGCGGTTCACTGGTACCAAAATTATGAGTTTACGACAATGTTGAAAACACGGGTTCAAATCGTCACGGAACCTCACTGCCCTCAGGTCCACGAATACAGTATAGAGGCTGCCACCCCCCAACTGTACCGTTTTCCAATGGATGAGGGCAAGCCGGAAGACCTGGTCCATCGTTGAAACTTTCTCTCTAAAACCTGCCTGAAGGGGACTCGGTATGTCGTGTTCTGTCATCCACTCTGACAGACGGTCCAACAATAGCCTGGCGAATAGCTTTTGTGAAACGTCTATCAGGCTTATTGGCCTGTAATTGACCGGGAGCAGGGGGGAACCCTTTTTAAAAATGGGTACGATCTCTGCCCCCAGCCAAGTGGGGGGGATCGTCATACCATTCAGGATAGCGTTAAACAATACCTTAAGGTACGGGGCCCAAATTTTTGCTTCGTGTTTGTATAGATCACCTGGAAGCCTTGTCATATGGTTATTACGTTTCCATAGGTTGTGTTAAGTTAGCATGTGCTTGTTAAAAGTTTAAACGCCATCTTTTCTTTCTGCTTCGGTTTGCACACGACACCTAATTGTTATTACAGCTTTTAACCTAGAAGAAAGATGTGATTTACTTCAGAATAATATATTATTGTACTGGTATCAGTCGTGCCTGGGACACTTGGTACAACTGTCTGCACACTGAGAGCTGCACACTCTAACACAAGGTTATTGTAGGCCTGATCCTCGCACTACGTTAGTCATAACACAAATAATGTTTGTGCCAACTTTGGGCTTTACGTGAGTTCAAGATACAGTTACAGGGAATTGAAAAACACACTTGATGCTGGACATGCTGAGAGCTGGTAGCTGTTGATGTGATCTCCTACTACTGAGAATTTGAGGTATGGGTTCGCCCAGCTAAAGCCCAAATGAGACCTTCTTAGATATAATATAATATGCTAATTAGGGTGCGCGAAATATAGGTGATACAGAATTCTATAGATTTTGCATCATAATATGTTATCACAGTTTGCTTATTATGGATTAGTGACTATGCTGCTGACTCTGATTTTTATAATATGTATGTTGGTATTATACAAGATACTGCGTTTGAGAATGTTGCATTGAAAAAATAAACATTTCAAACTTGCACGTGTTCTCATTGCCTCCCAGTTTCGGTTTGGAATGATAATATAACGAAAGAGTGTTCATGTGTTCCACGATACCTGAGGTATTCTAAGTTCATGTTCTGGATTGTCTAAGACATCGGGAAGTCTTCACTGCCGATGAGATACTGTAGCTAGCCTGGTAAGGGGATTTCTGAAACTTAGGTGAGTTGTGGGTCACCCTGACTCACCCAGGTTCTAGGTCTCTGAGCACAGTTCTGTGAGAGAACGGAAACCCTGCGACATGGCGCCCATACGTTGGTTGGCCCTATAACATGACACTCGAGTAGTATATCATTCAAACCTTAACGCCTACATTCCCGTTTCCGGAAAACTGCAGTGTCGGAAAAACCTACCTATTTTTGAAATAGGTAATTTTCAAGCTTGAATCTATCTAAAACGGTTTCTTTGAATTACTACCCAGTTGTGCTACAAAGTATAATTTGTTTTTTCTAATTCCTGTGCTGACATGGCTCAAGCCGTGAACATCCCGCAGCATAGTCGCATTGCGGTGCGTGACCATTTGCGGATGTATGATGTTCCTTTGGATGGCTTGGCTATGGTTCTGGTGGTGAGCGCGGAACATGCTTACCCGTACGAACTGTTTTATTCGTGGGTGACATTTCCGGCGGTGGACGCTAATTCTGGTGTGTTCCACACATACACTGCTTCAGATGTGCCAGCGGCGTACGCTCCGTACAGAGCACTGGAGGTTCCTATTGACGCTTGGCAGCATGGAGTTTGGTTTGGTGGCGCCCTACCGCACGCTATGACCGCTCCGAGGTTAGGTCCTTTGTCCATTGCGGGCACTAGTTGGCCTGCTTTGGGTGGATTTACTCCTCACCCTAGACGTAACGCTTGTAACGTGGGCGAACTGCGGCAGCTTCATGAAGTCGCGGTGGGAGTGATTAGAGCGCTTGTTCATTACATTGGACGTAATGTTCAGGAAGCGGCCCCTAGAGGCGCACAGCTTCGAGCAGAACATGCTGGTCTGAAAATCAACCCGGTCATGGTTAATTCCGTGATGGGTAAAAAGCCCTTAGAAAAGGACGATTTTCCGTTCTGGCTTGCTGAGAAATTCGGCCAGCTGGAGGCTGTGTTTCCTAATACGAGTCCGGGTGATAAGCACCGGATTCTTACGCTGAGTTTACCGAAGGATCTGGCTCCTGACCTTGCTGACTGTGAAACCTGGGGAAAAACTTTTGCAGCGGTCTATTCGAGGTGCTATGGCTCCCCGTCTGTGACCAACCTGGGTGGGGTCCTTAAACGTGTTCAGGATGAACATGGACCGGAAGCGGCTGTTGAATTGGGCATGCGCCTGTGTGGCTCCTTTGAAGTGGTTTGCGGTGTGATCCTTGCGAATGTCAAGGGTGATGCAGTGAACTTTCAAGTTGCTAACGCGTTAGCGTTGGTTCCCGAGCCCGATCGACCCCGACAGTTAGCAAAGATTATTGTGCATGCTTACGCGATGGTGGGCCGCAATTCCAAAGGGGTTAAAACTTTTCCTGATAAAGAGAAGAAACAGCCCCAGAGTCAGACATCGGAAACTGGTGGTCAACAAAAGTCCAAGAAACAAAATTGGCCTAAAAAACAGAATCAGGGTAAGCAACAACAACAACAAACACAGGTTTCTACTCCTGCGTCTCCATTGCCTGCGCAGTCGGATCGTGTTTATGATTTGCGCGACCGCGCGATGATTAAATCGCCTGAGAGGTTTCAGGCTTCTGAACAACGCTCTCCTCGTTCCTTTCAGGACTCATCGGCTCCGTCAACCGGTGGTGGAGGGGGCGGCAAGGGCCGGGGTGGCCAGCAAGGACGTGGTCAGCCCCGCCCGCGTTCCAGTGGAGATCAGCAGGAAGGCTCTACGCCCAAGAGACCTCAGTTTGCCACGAAGAAAGTCGCTGCCCTGACCGCGCATCGTTATGCCCCAGATAGTGAGAACGCGGCTTCGGAATCTGACGTGGGCTCTGACCTTGCTGGACAGCGCTGCAGAGATTACCATAGTGAGAGAGGCCCTCCGTCCACTGTTGAAGGTGACAGCGACTGAAACTTTTGTTGTGATTGAAACTGCAGATACGCATGTTGCTCCCCCTGAAAGACTTTTTGAAATTGTCCTGTTAATTGAAGGTGACATGCAGCGAACTGTAAAAGGGGTATTTTGGGAAAATCTCTCGTCTACGTATGACATTTTGCTTTCGGAGGCTGACTGGCCCCCACCTTTTGTTCTCGCAGCTCCGCGAGGGGAGGAGGTAATCCTGCCCAGCTTCGCGCACACTGTGCCGAGGGTGGAGGCGCTGCATTTTGCAGAAGAGTGGGCTCTGGCGCTTGCGCCGGCTGTGTACCGCAATCAGTGTGGCTGGGATAAATTGTCACCAAGCCATGAGATTCCTTTACGGTCACAGCCACAGCCTCAACCCCAATATCCCATACGGCGTGAAGCGAAAGCTTCAGTCGCGGCTATCCTTGAACAATTGGAATATCAAGGTGTAATTGAAACGTGTGTGTCACCGATGAATAACCCCCTTTTTACTGTGAACAAACCGGACGGGTCATATCGTTTAGTTTTGGATTATAGGCATTTGAACTCGCATTGCCGTAACTGTGCAGTACAGAATACGCACGGCTCTGCGTTAGTGAATAGTCCTGAGCGTAAACGGTTCAAAACCACGCTTGACATTTCCAATGGTTTTTATGCACATAGATTAGATGGTCTCAGTTCCCAATGGACCAGTTTTACGTGCGGCGGAGTGCAAAAAATGTTTAAACGACTCCCAATGGGCTACAAGAACAGTCCGGGAGTTTTTTCCGCGCGCATAGTCTCTCGTTTGGAGAGCTTCGACCCAGTTGCTTGTTCGTATGTGGATGACATTTATCTCACAGACGACGATCTTTGGGAGCATCTGTGTCGAGTAAATAGCATAATTTGTAACTTTGCTGACGTAGGTTACAAGTTTAACTTTGCAAAGTCGCACATTGCAGAGTACACAGTGTTGTTTCTGGGTTACGAGCTTAACCATGAAGGGAAGGGTTTAGCACCCCATTTCCTGGAGAAATGTGCACAGTTGTGCTCTCCGACAACACTGAAAAAATTACAATCTCTTCTGGGTTTTTTGAATTTCAGGAGGACTTACATTCCGGAATATGCCCAGCGTATCAAGCCTTTGTATGCTTTGATACAACCATCTTTTTCCAAATCATGCTGGCTGCCTGAGCATTCGGCCATTCTGCAGTCTTTGCAGGCTGATTTGCTCGCTTCTGAATACTTACAGACTCGTGATAACCAGACCAACCTGGTGATAAGAATTATCCCTGGGGCGGTGGGTTTCACGTACCTGACTTTTAATGAAGGGGATACAGTACCTATTGCTTACAAGTCACACTTGTACACTTCGGCTGAATTGCGTTTTTCCACTGTGGAGAAAGTTTTAACAGCTGTGCAGATGGCAATTCTTAAGGAACGTGCCCTGTCACAAGGAAAACGCATGTTGGTTGTTACCCCGTGTCCTGCCTTAGAGGCGGTTACGAAAGCCAGTGTACCTAATTCCAAAGCTTTGCACCCTCGGTGGATTCAATGGGCTGCATCCTTGACGTCCCAGGATGTCACGTTTATTTTTGACGCCACGTTACGGTCGCAGGAGTATTTACAGTATGAATTTGTTCATCCTGCTCCATTAGCAATGCGGCCGTTGGAGGATTTCCATTGCATCATTTACACTGATGGTTCGGCGCAGGTTGCGCATGGCTCTAAACATGCCTACGTTTCTGCTTACGCCATTGTGGTCGGTGCCATGGTGAACGATGAGTTCAAGTCCAGTGTCGTGCACACGCAGACGCTTGGAGACTGCACCGCACAATTGGCAGAGCTTCGTGCTCTGATGCTTGCATTGGAGTACGCAGATCCTAGTGTGACGACTTTAATAGTAAGTGATTCTTACTACTGTGTCCAGTCTTACAATGAAAACTTGTTCTTTTGGATTCAGAATGATTTTCGTGACTCCAAAGGTAGCACAATAAAACATAAAACTATCTGGGTCCGAGTGGCGGAACTTAAAGAGAAGCTGCCACTCGTGTTTGTGATTCATACTCTCGGTCATCAGCGCGTGGGGGTTCACGCTGTTGGCAACTCGCTTGCTGATGAAGCAGCGAAGTCAGCGGTATCAAAATACTTAGTTGCAGCAGTCACGAGGTCCAAAAGCAAAATCGATGATGACATCTTGGCAGCTGTAGCTGCAACGGAGAAGGGAAGTAAATATCCTGCGGGATTCCCTTCTAAATACACATACCACTTAAGTCCCGATAAGGTTCCTTATGTGAAAATCCCTGAAGTTGGTGAGCGTTTAGTTCCCAACTCGGATCGCAGAGCTGCTTTGATTACAGCGGCACATGAAGGTGTGGCGTCTGCGCATGCGGGCGTCTCGGCCACTGTAACTCAGCTACAACAGAGATTCTGGTGGCGGGGTCTGTACAAACAGACGCGTGAATATGTTCTTCAATGTGACATTTGCCAGCAGATTAAGCCTTCTACTGCTGCGCGTCCGCCTCAGACACAGTTGTACATCTCTAGTAAACCGCTTGGTTGCGTTTATTTGGATCACTGCGGTCCTTTTTCTTCTGATACTGCGTATAAGTACATCTTAGTAGCAGTTGATTCATGCACACGCTTTGTATGGGTATGGCCGCATCGAAGCGCTGATTCGCGGACTGTCATTAAGGATTTGCGTGTGTTTGTGGGAATTTTTGCCTGTGGTACTTTCCATTCGGACCAGGGTCCGGCTTTCGCCTCTAAGGCATATAAGGCTGCTATGGTTTCGTTGGGAGTCCAAGTCAAGTTTTCAAGCCCCTACAGACCCGAGGGTAATAGTGTAGTAGAACGAATGAACCGCGACTTAAAGCAATCTTTGACAGCCCGAGTTATAGGCACTGGTAGAAACTGGCTAGCCCACCTCATAGGCGTGCAGCGTGCGCTTAATAATCTCCTTAGAAGGTCTCTGGGTGGGCGGACCCCATACAAAATGCTCTTTGGTATCAAGATGTATGTACCTGACCTTGATGGGCCGGACTACAAGGCCCAGGCCGGGGCCTTTGACGTAGATGAACATTGCAATGTTTTACAGAATCTACAAAAGACCAGAGACAGTCTTGCAAAGGAACATTTGCCCTCCACATCGGATGATGCGTTGCAGATCCCGGTAGTTGGCTGGCTACCCCAAGTTGGAGAACTGGTTCGAGAGAAGATCGATAACAAGAAAGAGTTTGGTCCCTCATATCGAGCACCAGTCCGAGTACTTGGAGTGAAGGGCACAAGAACAGTCATTTTACCACCACTTCCAGGTCGTAAGGAAAACAGATTTATTTCTATTGACAATGTCAAGACACACAGGGTGGCCGATTCTTCATAGCATGACACCGGCTGTATCCTGTCCTTCCATGGTGAGGCACTCTGTGCTAGCTATTACATCTGGTGCAGAACAGGAGGTGTCCCTCGAGATGCCTGCCTTATCCAGACCTTTATTAAATACTATTCCTGATACTAACATTGATGAGCTAACCTACACTTATCCTGCTGATTTATCGATGCCTGATTTGCAGACCCGTTTGGCAGGCCAGTCCAGATTCTCTTTTGACTCTGTTTCGGAAACATCAAAGAAACCCACAAACATTGCAAGATATGCCACGTTGTTCAAAAAACATTTTTTAATTCCGCCTTGGACATACATTTGGTTGATCCTATTTTCATTCTATCTTTTTATGTCAATTGGTTTTGTGTTTTATTTTTTCCGCCTGATCGATGGTCACTACGTTAAAGAAAGAACAGGAATTCGGTACCTTAATGGAACATTGAACCCTCTCTCCTCTTCACATTCTGCGCTCAGACAGAAACGAAACTTAAAGGCAGTTAACATTACAGCATGGCCTGTCCTTGATGGGATTGTGTGGGATGCGGTTAGGTTTCAGATACATGGGCCTACTGAAGTGATTAATGTTCCAAATGTGCTTAGAGTAAACATGGGAGATGTGATTAAACAAAATGTACGTTCTGATGATTGGGATATTCAGGCCGTAGAAGCATTATTCTCGGATTTGAAGTATTATGCAGCCTTCGATGCTGAGGATCTGTATACTGATTCTATTAATTATGGTGATTTGTTTTGTTTTCAACACTATGGTAATCATTTTTTACATAAGACAAATTCCAGGAGGGTTGCTGTGAATTATACACAATGGGAACATTGCCCTGCTCCATTCAGTGGCAGTTCCAATACGTTTCTGAAAAAATATACATATTTTACAGACTTTGATCAGTCTAATCCCGAGTCATTTTATTTTAAAATGACACAAAAGCCCATTTCCAAAGTTAGACTTACCGATACAAAATTGCTGTATTCGAAGTCCTTTTTAGACAGGTTGGCTGTAGATGGCTACGAGTTCTGGAAAGGAACAATTGACCTTAAATCGGTTTGGGGTACCAAAGATTGGCAGGTACAAGGCACTGAGGCTTTGCACCGTGCATGTCTCATCCCGAATCACATGTTGTTTTTAAATTCTACCATTTTCCAGACAACATGCTTTGGATTGGCTACTTCTAAAAAATTAAATACACCGACCATCCCAGATTTAAATGAATATACAGGTTGGGGTAATTTCACTGATTCCTCCATTCAAGAGTTGCAAACTCTTTTACACAATTCATCCTTTGACATTTCCAGTTTGGATTCCAAGGGTTGGCTGGTATGGCAAAAAAGTGCTGATTCTTGCCAGCGCCGTTTTATGGGTTTGGCTGAGGGATTCACAAAACTCAGGCCCGATCCACGTTTTGAGGGAGACTATTCTGTCACGACTTATTCTGTGGGTAAGCTGTGTCAAAATTGGTTACAGCATTCTACTTTAGCTGCAGTTAAACTACATTTGTCTCAATTACATGATAATGTGGATTTAAACGATTTTATAAAAGGCCCTGCTAAAGGTAGATCTAAGCGATTCCTGTATGCAATTTACAATGAAATTTGGAAAGTTAACCAGGTTGAGGCTGCTAAACGCCTAAGGGCTATTGATCAAGCTAATTTGGAAAAAGTGCTTGCAGTGGTTGATAACAGCATTAACACGCTTTCTTCCCGAATTTACACTTTAAATAATATTGTGTCTTCTGTTGTCGACATAGTACATGATGAAGTATCCGTGTTGTATCATGGTCAAAATCAATTGCGTTCTGTGATGCAGTTTGCGTGGACACTACAGACTCTTAAGTCTGGTCGAGTGCCATAGACTTTTTTGAACATATCATCATTATTTGCCCCGTTTAATTTGACTGAAAAACAGCGCATGTTGTCAATGAGAGATGCTACATTTTCTATGTTACATATTGAAAAATTAGAATCCCTGCCATTTTCGGTGGCTGAAGTAACTGCAGCAACATGGCTTATTCATGGTGTTATAACGTTACCTTTTGCTTTGTATAAATTTACAAATTGTATGAAATAATTTGCCATTGGGCGATATGAACCATTAGGCAGTGCTTTCCTCCATGAGACATGGTCTTTACCATACACTTACAGATGCCTTAAGGATGGGAATGAAGTGAATCTGAATGGTGAAGAATGTACACAGTCCCCAGACCGCTCACTTATTTGCAGACACATCCAGTTGCATGGTTCTTGTAATCAGGACAAACCGAATTTGGCCTGTGTTTTGAAAGGGACCCCAGTTCCTGCAATAGTTCCCACGTTCACGTTGTTGTCCAACGGTAGTTATTTACTTTTAAATAACGAGTTTTGTTGTGGGTTAGAGGCTGGAATCGGATATGTGGTTACAGTGTCTGAAAGGGTCGTTTGCTGTAAGAATGTGTTGTATCCACCCACGCATGGGAATTCAGAAGTTTTAATTTGGCCGAGAATACCAACCTTGAGAGCTGAATTCAATGGTTTAGGCCGTATAAGAGCCCTTTTGTCTCAAAAACAGGTGGCCCTGAGCTCTGCCCGTGAAACTTATGTCCTTCACATAGCAAACACACGCACAGAAGTACAAGCTCTTTTAAGTACTGATTTGCCGTTTCATTTTTGCGAGCTAGTTCATCAAATCTTTAATGCCTCCTCCACATCCAACCTCGCTCATTTTTTTAAAATGGTTAGCAGTGGTCTTGTGACTACATTTGAAAAAGTATTTGGTATCATCCCTGCGTTCTTTCATTCTATATTCGCTAGTCTGTTTGGCGGATTTCCTGTTTTGCTGGCTTTGGCTGCAGGCGTTCTGGTGATATTTTATTTCATAAAACATGGATGCCCATCCTGCGCAAGGAAACGCACAGCACCTACTGATGCAGTTTCGCAACCGGATGCTTGATTATTATGGATCCCTGCCGCTTGCGACTTTAAGCACGGCTTTTGGATTATCTTTCAGATTTTCCTATTTCACCTGTGTCCAGCCTGTGTTTCATTGCCTGAGCTGTGATTTCGACTGGGCCATTGATTTGTGTCTCTGTTTACCGACTTCTCCTGACGTCGACTTTGATCAGCTGATGTCCCCCGTAGTGGCTCATGAGTTGGTCTGTTCTGGCGAAAGGGTTATGGCTGTGGCAGCGATGCATGGACTAATGGGTCAGTGGGACATATTCGCAGCAGCGCATGACTTTCTGGCACAAAGCGTTCTCGAGAACCCACTGAGTTGTCCTCTGATGATGCTAGAGGATTCAGTACTGGAGGAGCACGTATGTTCTTTCCCATTGCTTAATTGGATGGCTGAACTGTTTTCGGATGATGACAGTGATTTCATGTTGGAAGCTGTTGCTACATATTTTGCATATTCATTCAACGAGGAATGACTTTGAATACTTCCATCTATATGGCACGTGACTTTTTAGTAATTCTGAATGGTGCCAATTTCAGTACGAACATTCGAAATTTTTTCATATGTTCAAGGCCTGTTTATTGTATTTAGGCCTCAAGTTTTTTTATATTTTGTGTGGCCACTATAGGCATTCATACATAGTTTTTGTATTTTTTAAATTTTACATACATTACATACATTTAGCTTGGCTCAATATCATTGAACTCTGCTTTCAAGTCTTGCCTCTCATAGAGTATTGGCTTATATATTTGTCTTTTGACCGTCCTCGGACCATTGGGGGGGTGTCATATGGTTATTACGTTTCCATAGGTTGTGTTAAGTTAGCATGTGCTTGTTAAAAGTTTAAACGCCATCTTTTCTTTCTGCTTCGGTTTGCACACGACACCTAATTGTTATTACAGCTTTTAACCTAGAAGAAAGATGTGATTTACTTCAGAATAATATATTATTGTACTGGTATCAGTCGTGCCTGGGACACTTGGTACAACTGTCTGCACACTGAGAGCTGCACACTCTAACACAAGGTTATTGTAGGCCTGATCCTCGCACTACGTTAGTCATAACACAAATAATGTTTGTGCCAACTTTGGGCTTTACGTGAGTTCAAGATACAGTTACAGGGAATTGAAAAACACACTTGATGCTGGACATGCTGAGAGCTGGTAGCTGTTGATGTGATCTCCTACTACTGAGAATTTGAGGTATGGGTTCGCCCAGCTAAAGCCCAAATGAGACCTTCTTAGATATAATATAATATGCTAATTAGGGTGCGCGAAATATAGGTGATACAGAATTCTATAGATTTTGCATCATAATATGTTATCACAGTTTGCTTATTATGGATTAGTGACTATGCTGCTGACTCTGATTTTTATAATATGTATGTTGGTATTATACAAGATACTGCGTTTGAGAATGTTGCATTGAAAAAATAAACATTTCAAACTTGCACGTGTTCTCATTGCCTCCCAGTTTCGGTTTGGAATGATAATATAACGAAAGAGTGTTCATGTGTTCCACGATACCTGAGGTATTCTAAGTTCATGTTCTGGATTGTCTAAGACATCGGGAAGTCTTCACTGCCGATGAGATACTGTAGCTAGCCTGGTAAGGGGATTTCTGAAACTTAGGTGAGTTGTGGGTCACCCTGACTCACCCAGGTTCTAGGTCTCTGAGCACAGTTCTGTGAGAGAACGGAAACCCTGCGACAGCCTATCTAGGTCTGGCGCCTTTTTGGGCGCCAGCCCCAAGATCCCCGAAGTAACCTCTTCCACGTTAAATCCGTACATGGGTACCACGTTTTCGGTGTGTTGGTCCAACATATGTTCTAAAGGGGTCACTGATTGTTCAGGTTTATGTGAACTATACAGATTTTTAAAATGTTCCTCCCAAACTACAGGTGCTATATTTGCTTCAACTGCTGGTAGGGGTTCTGCTGATCCATGCTTAACGATTTGCCAGAACTTCCGGCTATCACCAGTGTTAAGTGCGGCTGTCATATCAGACCAATTCCCCTCATCCCACTCTATTTTGGCATTGTGTAGGGTGGATTTATAGGCAAGTCGTTTTGCCCTGATTTCGCTTAGGCTCTCCCTATTTTTTAGTGACTCTAGCAGTGCAGCTTTTGCTCTCCTGCAAAAAGCGTTGAACCATGTGGCTCTTTTCTTATTATGTCTCTTAGGTCTAGACACAGGGTTTAATACTTCTGCCATGTTTGTACATAACTCAGAGTGAATAACCCCCAGCGCAGGGAAGTCAGCAGTATTAATTTCATTGTTATTAGGTGACTCAGGTTCTTCTAGAACAGGAGGATCAGTGGCGGTAACCGAGTGCGAAGTAAGGACCTCAACTTGTTCTAGCGCGTTGACCACCGCTACATACAGTTTTTGAATATTATCTGGGTTTTTTAGGAATTTTGGCCATTAAATTCTGCGCCTACTGCTTTGCAGGACCAAAGCAGCCGAGTCGGCTGAATTTTCTTCTGCCCTACCCATAGGCAGACCCTGAGCCATAAATGTTAATGAGAGAGCATTGTGGTCGCTATCATTCCTAGAGACTATCCTAAAGTCCTGTACTTTATCCCAATCCTTCAGCGAGACCATGATGTAGTCTATTCTGGACTCATAGCCTGGCCTGTTGAAGGTGTATTTAGGTGGGTTATCTCCTTCGGCTCGGCCATTACATGCCCTCAGTGAGTGGCGAAGCGTTAAGGAGGTAATTTGGGTGGCGATAGGTGTCCAAGCCTTTACCGGTAGAGCAACCAGGGAGGGGATCCCCAAAGATCATCCTCATCATTCGTAACACCCACTAGATGGTCTGGGAGAGGCTCATATTGGGTATTAAAGTCCCCCCCCACAATAAGTGTGGAGCTTAGTCTGGCGGAATCAAGGAATAATGCTAAATCCTCAATTGTTCTCGAGGTGCCTGCTACCCCTACCGCTCTAGCGTATACATTAATTAGTGCTATGCTAGGACCGTGTGCCCATTCCAACACAACGCACTGAAAATCAGCTGAGTCAGTTTCGTGGAGTGTTGCCCTACTGCCAAGATGAGAAGCCACCCAGATCAGAAGGCCCCCAGATGGACGGCCCTTCCCGCGCCAATTTGCCAAAGTTTCAAACGAAGCATATCCTGTATGGGATTGCTTCTCCCTGGCCCTTGTTTCTTGGAACAGACATATATCGTAGCCTTCTATTAGTTCCAGCCACTCAGAGGAGCCTATTTTATTGGCCAACCCTTCGATGTTCCAAGATAATATAGAGAGTCGCCCAGGGGTCACAGACTGGTCGGTGTCGTTATTCCCCTGGGAAGCCCCACTTGCCCTTAGATGACTGTGTGAATAATTGTGAGGCGTGCTTTCTTTTGTCATTGGGGATAATTGAAACATTTCCTCTAGTGGAGAATTATACTTAATAGTTAGACCACTATTAACACTAAGTGGCTTGTTAATTTTGGTTATCTGAGTATGTGTAGTTCCTTCTAAATGGTCAACGGAAAGATCCTCTTCATGCCTGTTCTCATCTGGCGATTGAATGGAGTCTCCAGACCGTGAGATTGATGGAATGGGGGCAGATCGTACCGAAGGGTGGACAGAGCAGTTAAATGAGTCTGCTTGTGGTTGTTTAATTATGAGCTTATGAGAGAGTCAGTCCACTTCCTCAAGGCACCCAAATCTGTTGTAGACAGAGGCTCCCGACCACCCACTATGTGTGTTTGCCCATTGGTTGTAAGTCCCACCATGCATACGTTTCCTCTATGGAATCCAACTCCAGTTTCCTCCTGTGTTATGATGAGGAAGTGGAGGATAGAAGAAAGTTAGGGGTCTTGTTGCTATGGGTGAATTCGCGCTGTTGTAATTCCAGGTGTAAATGTGGTGTGCGGTATTGGGATTTTCGAATGAAACAATCACACAATCACCATCAAAGGACTTATGGGAGGTACCTATCCAGGGTACTCGACGCACCATGAGAAGTTTACTTCTCAGGTGATTGGGTATAGGCCTGTACGTGTTAAGCCAGTGTATAACTTTGTTTTTAAGTGACCCGAAGTCTTCCTGCTGATGGTATGACAATTCTGGCACCCCCGTGAGCACAACTACATATGGCCTAACATCAGGGGGAAGATCTACATAGCCCCTATAATGATTAGTGTTAGGTTTTGCTCTTGATGTTGTTGTTGGGTGAGGGTTATTCTGCTCGCTAGTGGTAGCTGCCCTGATTGTCGTAGCAGGAGTAGGAGGGATCACCTGCTGGTTTACGCCTGCCACTACGATATTGGCAGGAATGTCATTAACACGCTTATGCCTAGGTTTTGGAATGGGTGAGTGGGTGAATGGGCGAGAGACGCTGCTAACTTCACTCCGTGCCTCCGTGAAGAACAAACTGCAATCCCACCGAGGGAAGGTGGGGGACGTTTTTACAATCCTCAGGTGGGCGGGGAGCGGGCCAGCAGGGAGAGCGGACCGGAAGCTGGCAATCGGTCGCGCAGGGACTCCTGGTTGTTGGAGTCCCCGCTACGCTCGCAGCCCCGCTGAGCCTCTTACCCGGAACCGCCTTTCCGCTTCACTCCTTTGATGACGCTGCCCCACTCACAACGAGGCGATGCGGCACCCGCGGAGCGGGTGCGGCGAGGTGTGGGCTTGATGAGTGCGAGAGACGCTGCTAACTTCACTCCGTGCCTCCGTGAAGAACAAACTGCTATCCCAACGAGGGAAGGTGGGGGACGTTTTTACAATCCTCAGGTGGGCGGGGGGCGGGCCAGCAGGGAGAGCGGACCGGAAGCTGGCAATTGGTCGCGCAGGGACTCCTGGTTGTTGGAGTCCCCGCTACGCTCGCAGCCCCGCTGAGCCTCTTACCCGGAACCGCCTTTCCGCTTCACTCCTTTGATGACGCTGCCCCACTCACAACGAGGCGATGCGGCACCCGCGGAGCGGGTGCGGCGAGGTGTGGGCTTGATGAGTGCGAGAGACGCTGCTAACTTCACTCCGTGCCTCCGTGAAGAACAAACTGCTATCCCATCCCCATCCCCATCCCATCCACAGTCCGGTTACGATGGTCGGTTACGTCCCCCACCCAGTTTCATCCTTAGCCCATTAACTAATCACGCACTTTGCCCTCACAGTTGAACCTTTAACACCACGGCTTTTTATAAACTACGAGCACGGGCACCTTGCACATTTTTTTAATCTCACCAACACGCTTGTTCACACAAGCCTGACTGCTTGTTATATCTTCTTCGTTTCAGAACTCCTTGATGAAGGGCTGGGTTAGCCCGAAATGCATTGGAGTCTTAATTGAATGGCATAATAGAACTCAACATGTTATAAGCTTGAAACCACTTGTAATTGATATGCTACCAATATCATGACCATAAAAACTTTATGAATAAAGAAATTCATTAACAACTTTGTAGTCTTCAATGAACCCCAAGGAGTGCCTCAAATACAGGGATGCGCCCACATTGATGCGTGCACAACTCACTATTATTACGTTAGCGTCTCCGGACGGAGACGCCACCTGAGAGAGCACCCAATTATTTGAAATCAAATCTCTATAACCTATCGTTGAAATATTAATACAACTATCAGCTGTGCACCCTCCATCCACTACTTAAAGGAAAGGGGAGCATCAAATAGTACTCCCAGGTTTATTGCGACGTCTACCGTAGCCGGGTGAGCAAGGATGTCATCCGGCCGCCAGGCCCTGCGTTGAAAAGGGTTATCTTTCCCCATTAGAAGAATCTCTGTCTTGTCTGATTTGCACCGAAGATGATTATCTTTCATCCTCTGGATGACTGCTGAGAAGCAGAGCTTGAAATCTGACAGGGCATCATTGGTGCCTCCCTGCCTGGGAAGGGACAGAGCATCATTGGAGCCTCCCTGCCTGGGACGGGACAGAGCATCATTGGAGCCTCCCTGCCTGGGACGGGACAGAGCATCATTGGTGCCACCCTGCCGTGGACGGCACAGAGCATCATTGGAGCCTCCCTGCCTGCGACTGCACAGAGCATCATTGGTGCCTCTCTCCCCGTGACCTTCTCAAGTCCTTTTTAACAGACCGAGGCCAGATCGTATCTCTGGGGAAATTTCAATCAAAACCCTTGAAGTCTCATCTCTGGCTTCTGTCATTAGTGCTTTTGGGTTCACGATCACATCCTATGCGGATAATACCCAAATTGTGGTGTCCCTTTTACCTGGCCAAGAATTGGGAATTGATACTGCTTTTCAAACTTGTATGGAAGCAGTTGGAAGATGGATGGCTGAATACTGTCTAAAATTGAACTTGGATAAAACCGAAGTGGTGTTGTTTGGGAGCGACCCCAACTTCTGGACGGCCGGCCTCTCTGGGATTACTCCCCTCCCCCTCCAAAAAGGTGAAGAATCTGGGAGACCTATTAGATGAGAAATTGAATCTGGGAGCCCAGGTCAACGCAGTAGTTTCAAAAACAGTGCATGTTCTAAGAACATTTAAGAAGGTAGTGTGTCTTCTTCCGTTGGGATGCCGGAAAACAGTGGTCACAGCTTTGGTTTTATCGAGGCTGGACTATTTTAACAGTTTATATTTAAATATTCAACAAATGTTTTTGTATAAACTTCAGTTACTCCAGAATGCTGCAGCAAGACTTCTTACAGGCATACACAAATTCTCCCCAATCTCAAAAGAGATAAAAAAGTTGCACTGGCTCCCGGTAAGGAACCGGGTACAGTTTAAGTCCCTCTGTATAGTTTTTTTTTTAAAAAACAAATTTTATTGATCACACAAAGAAAACGCAGAACCCTGTACTCCAGAGGTATCTGCCAGTCATAAGTACATACAGAAAGCAATGCAATCCATCATGTCTTTTACGTTAAGTATCATTGCAAATAATGGACCCGTCTCCCTCCCTCCGCCAACTACCCCCAACTCCCATCCCACCCGGATCCCTCCCCCCCTGCACGGTCCCTGACAATTCCAACCATCCGTGTACACACATCCAGTGGCGCATCTCGCTCAATTATCCAATTCTGGGTCTTGTTCTGGCGGAGGCTCTAACCATATGCCCCTGTAGTCGGCCCATCGCTTCCAAATTTTGTAGTGTTTGAGGGGGCAACCTCGAGCAAGAAATATAGGCTTCTCCATCCCCATACAAAAATCTAGGCCCCTTTTCCATGCTACAAGTGACGGGACCCGTGGGTACTTCCATGCCCTCGCAATATCTCATTTGGCCACCGTGAGTCCTAATAACAATAGATGCCTTTTATAAATATTGCCTCCCACATCATCTAGGACATGCAACAATCCCAGTCGCGGTGTGCGCTGGAGCACCGAGCCCAGCGCCTCATCCAAGCTATTCCAAACTCCCCTCCAGAATCCATATAAACATCCACAACTCCACACTGTATGCTAGAAAGTGCCCTCCTCACATCTACACCTAGCACATTCTGGGGATGCAATGAGACCCGCCCTCCACAACCTCCGCCGTGTGTAGTACACCCTGTGAAGGTATTTGAACTGAATTAGCCTAAGGCGAACCGAAATGGCATCGCCCCTGGGGCCTGCCAATGCCTCATTCCAGTCTTCCTCCTCCAGTGTCCCAACATCAGCCTCCTAGGTCTCCTTTAGTTTTTGTAAATCAGAGCAACAGTGTATGACCAGGGATTGGTATATGTGTGCTATCTTTTTATTCTCTATATCCCCCATGAAAACTCGGGCCTCCAATGGACTAAATTCCGGAAGCGAGGTCAATCCCTCGAGGTCGGGGGCCAGGGCATGGCGAAATTGTAAGTAGCGGAAAGATTGTGTGCGAGGCATATTGTATTCCATACTCAGATCCTGAAATGACTTGAGTGTCGTCCCCGTCATGACATTACCCAATTTAGAAATGCCAATGTCGTCCCACCCCGTAAATCCCGGTAGGGCCGCCAGGCCGGGTAAGCGGCCATTACGCCTAAGGGGAGTTTCTTCAGTCAGGGTCTGCCACCATCCCATCCGCCTCAGCGCTCGCTTCCAAAACATCAAAGACAACCTGCGTAACTGACAGTAAGGCCTTGCGCCGACTCCTTGCATAGAGCAATGTGTGGAGTGTGTGAGGCTCCATCAGGTACCACTCCAGTGCATAGGCCGGGTCCCCCCTGTCCCCATACCACCATTTGTTCAGAACTAAGAGATGCGACGCTTGGTAGTAGGAAAGAACATCTGAGGTCGCCAAGCCTCCACCGTACGTTGAGCGAAAACAAGTGCGCAGCGCTACCCGGACTGAGCCGCCCACCCAGAGGAATTGCCCCAGGACGGAGTCCACTTGCTTAAACTAGAACGGCAGGATATAATGCGGATGGTTTTGCAGCTGATATAGCAGTCGAGGCAGGGCCACCATTTTAAATATGGCCGATCTACCATAAATGGTCAGTGGCATGCGGGACCATACATTGATGTCTGCCCGGGTTCGTTCCCAGATCGGCACACACATTTCATTCCCATGAGACTACAGGGATCTCAGACAGGAACACACCTAGATATTTGATGCCCCCGACCGCCCTCTGAAGCTCTGAAGCTCCGATGCCCAGACTCTCAATTGCCAGGCCACTCCCCAGCACCCAGAGCGTAAATTTGCGTGGGTTCATATATGGACCCGATGTCTCGCCAAAGATTTGCAGAATACGTAGGAGACGAGGCCCCGACCTATTAAGATCAGTTAAAAAGAACAGGACGTCATCCGCATATAGCGCAATCCGATCAGGCTGGCCCCGCGCCCACTTGAACCCCCTCATCTGTGCATCTACACGGACCCAGGCCGCTAGGGGCTCCATGGCCAAGGCGAATAGGTAGGGCGAGAGGGGGCAGCCCTGCCTGGTACCCCTCTTGATGGCAAATCTCAGAGACAATTCCCCCGCCACCCTAACAGAAGCCGTTAGATCTGTATATAGCAACTTCACATAAGACATGAATATGGGCCCCAGATTCAGCCACGGCAGGAGCGAGAACAGATATGTCCAACTGAGCAAGTCAAACGCCCTGTCCATATCGACCAGGAATAGCGCTGCCTACGCCCCGGTAGATTGAATCACCGCCACCTCTGTATAGTTTTTAAAGCGTTGCAAGGGTGGGGACCTGACCATTTAAGATCAGTTAAAAAGAACAGGACGTCATCCGCATATAGCGCAATCCGATCAGGCTGGCCCCGCGCCCACTTGAACCCCCTCATCTGTGCATCTACACGGACCCAGGCCGCTAGGGGCTCCATGGCCAAGGCGAATAGGTAGGGCGAGAGGGGGCAGCCCTGCCTGGTACCCCTCTTGATAGCAAATCTCAGAGACAATTCCCCCGCTGCCCTAACAGAAGCCGTTAGATCTGTACATAGCAACTTCACATAAGACATGAATATGGGCCCCAGATTCAGCCACGGCAGGAGCGAGAACAGATATGTCCAACTGAGCAAGTCAAACGCCCTGTCCATATTGGCCAGGAATAGCGCTGCCTACGCCCCGGTAGATTGAATCGCCGCCACCTCTGTATAGTTTTTAAAGCGTTGCAAGGGTGGGGACCTGACCATTTAAGGCGCCAGTTTCAGTGGTATAGACCATCAAGAACACTGAGATCATCAGAAGCAAAACTGGTGGCAGTCCCACACATAAAAAAAAGCCCAGTGGGGCGGTAGAAGCTTCTCCCTATGCTCGGCTAAGGCTTGGAATGGTCTTCCATTCCACCTGAGAAATGCAACCAATTTTCTTGCGTTAAGGAAGGGAATGAAGACTTGGCTTTTTGATAAATAATTTCCTCTACCTAAGGCTTGCTAAATGAGAAGTAACGAGCACCAGGACACCTCTGGGTAATCGCGCGCTTTAGAAATCTCCATAACATAA
>NW_028241605.1:0-95009 GCF_964263255.1 Lissotriton vulgaris
TGTAGGTGGATCATCAGTGTTAGAGCTAAAATTAGCATGTTTAAAGTGATTTTCATGCTTCCAGGGCTCGGAAGCTAATTAAATACCATTTGGAGGCATTTAATGTTCGAGCAAAAACGGCTGATTTTCGACAAAAGAGATAACACCCCCCCATTACGTCATGCTTCAGAAATGTGGAAAATGGTCCGTTTTCAAATGTTTTATTTTTGAACGTCAGTTCACATTTGTAGGTGGATCATCAGTGTTAGAGCTAAAATTAGCATGTTTAAAATGATTTTCATGCTTCCAGGGGCTCGGGAAGTTAATTAAATACCATTTGGAGGCATTTAATGTTCGAGCAAAAACGGCTGATTTTCGACAAAAGAGATAACACCCCCCCATTACGTCATGCTTCAGAAATGTGGAAAATGGTCCGTTTTCAAATGTTTTATTTTTGAACGTCAGTTCACATTTGTAGGTGGATCATCAGTGTTAGAGCTAAAATTAGCATGTTTAAAGTGATTTTCATGCTTCCAGGGGCCCAAAACACATGATTTATGGAATGGTTAAAAGTGCATGAAAATGGCCAATTTACTCACTCTGAGTTCTCAAAAAGGGTTTCTTCACCCCGGGAAGTTAATTAAATACCATTTGGAGGCATTTAATGTTCGAGCAAAAACGGCTGATTTTCGACAAAAGAGATAACACCCCCCCATTACGTCATGCTTCAGAAATGTGGAAAATGGTCCGTTTTCAAATGTTTTATTTTTGAACGTCAGTTCACATTTGTAGGTGGATCATCAGTGTTAGAGCTAAAATTAGCATGTTTAAAGTGATTTTCATGCTTCCAGGGGCTCGGGAAGTAATTAAATACCATTTGGAGGCATTTAATGTTCGAGCAAAAACGGCTGATTTTGGACAAAAGAGATAACACCCCCCATTACGTCATGCTTCAGAAATGTGGAAAATGGTCCGTTTTCAAATGTTTTATTTTTGAACGTCAGTTCACATTTGTAGGTGGATCATCAGTGTTAGAGCTAAAATTAGCATGTTTAAAGTGATTTTCATGCTTCCAGGGCTCGGGAAGTAAAATTAAATACCATTTGGAGGCATTTAATGTTCGAGCAAAAACGGCTGATTTTCGACAAAAGAGATAACACCCCCCCATTACGTCATGCTTCAGAAATGTGGAAAATGGTCCGTTTTCAAATGTTTTATTTTTGAACGTCAGTTCACATTTGTAGGTGGATCATCAGTGTTAGAGCTAAAATTAGCATGTTTAAAGTGATTTTCATGCTTCCAGGGGCTCGGGAAGTTAATTAAATACCATTTGGAGGCATTTAATGTTCGAGCAAAAACGGCTGATTTTCGACAAAAGAGATAACACCCCCCCATTACGTCATGCTTCAGAAATGTGGAAAATGGTCCGTTTTCAAATGTTTTATTTTTGAACGTCAGTTCACATTTGTAGGTGGATCATCAGTGTTAGAGCTAAAATTAGCATGTTTAAAGTGATTTTCATGCTTCCAGGGGCTCGGGAAGTTAATTAAATACCATTTGGAGGCATTTAATGTTCGAGCAAAAACGGCTGATTTTCGACAAAAGAGATAACACCCCCCCATTACGTCATGCTTCAGAAATGTGGAAAATGGTCCGTTTTCAAATGTTTTATTTTGAACGTCAGTTCACATTTGTAGGTGGATCATCAGTGTTAGAGCTAAAATTAGCATGTTTAAAGTGATTTTCATGCTTCCAGGGGCCCAAAACACAAGATTTATGGAATGGTTAAAAGTGCATGAAAATGGCCAATTTACTCACTCTGAGTTCTCAAAAAGGGTTTCTTCACCCCGGGAAGTTAATTAAATACCATTTGGAGCATTTAATGTTCGAGCAAAAACGGCTGATTTTCGACAAAAGAGATAACACCCCCCCATTACGTCATGCTTCAGAAATGTGGAAAATGGTCCGTTTTCAAATGTTTTATTTTTGAACGTCAGTTCACATTTGTAGGTGGATCATCAGTGTTAGATCTAAAATTAGCATGTTTAAAGTGATTTTCATGCTTCCAGGGGCTCGGGAAGTTAATTAAATACCATTTGGAGGCATTTAATGTTCGAGCAAAAACGGCTGATTTTCGACAAAAGAGATAACACCCCCCCATTACGTCATGCTTCAGAAATGTGGAAAATGGTCCGTTTTCAAATGTTTTATTTTTGAACGTCAGTTCACATTTGTAGGTGGATCATCAGTGTTAGAGCTAAAATTAGCATGTTTAAAGTGATTTTCATGCTTCCAGGGGCTCGGGAAGTGAAATAAATACCATTTGGAGGCATTTAATGTTCGAGCAAAAACGGCTGATTTTCGACAAAAGAGATAACACCCCCCCATTACGTCATGCTTCAGAAATGTGGAAAATGGTCCGTTTTCAAATGTTTTATTTTTGAACGTCAGTTCACATTTGTAGGTGGATCATCAGTGTTAGAGCTAAAATTAGCATGTTTAAAGTGATTTTCATGCTTCCAGGGGCCCAAAACACAAGATTTATGGAATGGTTAAAAGTGCATGAAAATGGCCAATTTACTCACTCTGAGTTCTCAAAAAGGGTTTCTTCACCCCGGGAAGTTAATTAAATACCATTTGGAGGCATTTAATGTTCGAGCAAAAACGGCTGATTTTCGACAAAAGAGATAACACCCCCCCATTACGTCATGCTTCAGAAATGTGGAAAATGGTCCGTTTTCAAATGTTTTATTTTTGAACGTCAGTTCACATTTGTAGGTGGATCATCAGTGTTAGAGCTAAAATTAGCATGTTTAAAGTGATTTTCATGCTTCCAGGGGCTCGGGAAGCTAATTAAATACCATTTGGAGGCATTTAATGTTCGAGCAAAAACGGCTGATTTTCGACAAAAGAGATAACACCCCCCCATTACGTCATGCTTCAGAAATGTGGAAAATGGTCCGTTTTCAAATGTTTTATTTTTGAACGTCAGTTCACATTTGTAGGTGGATCATCAGTGTTAGAGCTAAAATTAGCATGTTTAAAATGATTTTCATGCTTCCAGGGGCTCGGGAAGTTAATTAAATACCATTTGGAGGCATTTAATGTTCGAGCAAAAACGGCTGATTTTCGACAAAAGAGATAACACCCCCCCATTACGTCATGCTTCAGAAATGTGGAAAATGGTCCGTTTTCAAATGTTTTAGTTTTTGAACGTCAGTTCACATTTGTAGGTGGATCATCAGTGTTAGAGCTAAAATTAGCATGTTTAAAGTGATTTTCATGCTTCCAGGGGCCCAAAACACAAGATTTATGGAATGGTTAAAAGTGCATGAAAATGGCCAATTTACTCACTCTGAGTTCTCAAAAAGGGTTTCTTCACCCCGGGAAGTTAATTAAATACCATTTGGAGGCATTTAATGTTCGAGCAAAAACGGCTGATTTTCGACAAAAGAGATAACACCCCCCCATTACGTCATGCTTCAGAAATGTGGAAAATGGTCAGTTTTCAAATGTTTTATTTTTGAACGTCAGTTCACATTTGTAGGTGGATCATCAGTGTTAGAGCTAAAATTAGCATGTTTAAAGTGATTTTCATGCTTCCAGGGGCTCGGGAAGTTAATTAAATACCATTTGGAGGCATTTAATGTTCGAGCAAAAACGGCTGATTTTCGACAAAAGAGATAACACCCCCCCATTACGTCATGCTTCAGAAATGTGGAAAATGGTCCGTTTTCAAATGTTTTATTTTTGAACGTCAGTTCACATTTGTAGGTGGATCATCAGTGTTAGAGCTAAAATTAGCATGTTTAAAGTGATTTTCATGCTTCCAGGGGCCCAAAACACAAGATTTATGGAATGGTTAAAAGTGCATGAAAATGGCCAATTTACTCACTCTGAGTTCTCAAAAGGGTTTCTTCACCCCGGGAAGTTAATTAAATACCATTTGGAGGCATTTAATGTTCGAGCAAAAACGGCTGATTTTCGACAAAAGAGATAACACCCCCCATTACGTCATGCTTCAGAAATGTGGAAAATGGTCCGTTTTCAAATGTTTTATTTTTGAACGTCAGTTCACATTTGTAGGTGGATCATCAGTGTTAGAGCTAAAATTAGCATGTTTAAAGTGATTTTCATGCTTCCAGGGGCTCGGGAAGCTAATTAAATACCATTTGGAGGCATTTAATGTTCGAGCAAAAACGGCTGATTTTCGACAAAAGAGATAACACCCCCCCATTACGTCATGCTTCAGAAATGTGGAAAATGGTCCGTTTTCAAATGTTTTATTTTGAACGTCAGTTCACATTTGTAGGTGGATCATCAGTGTTAGAGCTAAAATTAGCATGTTTAAAGTGATTTTCATGCTTCCAGGGGCTCGGGAAGTTAATTAAATACCATTTGGAGGCATTTAATGTTCGAGCAAAAACGGCTGATTTTCGACAAAAGAGATAACACCCCCCCATTACGTCATGCTTCAGAAATGTGGAAAATGGTCCGTTTTCAAATGTTTTATTTTTGAACGTCAGTTCACATTTGTAGGTGGATCATCAGTGTTAGAGCTAAAATTAGCATGTTTAAAGTGATTTTCATGCTTCCAGGGGCTCGGGAAGTTAATTAAATACCATTTGGAGGCATTTAATGTTCGAGCAAAAACGGCTGATTTTCGACAAAAGAGATAACACCCCCCCATTACGTCATGCTTCAGAAATGTGGAAAATGGTCCGTTTTCAAATGTTTTATTTTTGAACGTCAGTTCACATTTGTAGGTGGATCATCAGTGTTAGAGCTAAAATTAGCATGTTTAAAGTGATTTTCATGCTTCCAGGGGCCCAAAACACAAGATTTATGGAATGGTTAAAAGTGCATGAAAATGGCCAATTTACTCACTCTGAGTTCTCAAAAAGGGTTTCTTCACCCAGGGAAGTTAATTAAATACCATTTGGAGGCATTTAATGTTCGAGCAAAAACGGCTGATTTTCGACAAAAGAGATAACACCCCCCCATTACGTCATGCTTCAGAAATGTGGAAAATGGTCCGTTTTCAAATGTTTTATTTTTGAACGTCAGTTCACATTTGTAGGTGGATCATCAGTGTTAGAGCTAAAATTAGCATGTTTAAAGTGATTTTCATGCTTCCAGGGGCTCGGGAAATTAATTAAATACCATTTGGAGGCATTTAATGTTCGAGCAAAAACGGCTGATTTTCGACAAAAGAGATAACACCCCCCCCATTACGTCATGCTTCAGAAATGTGGAAAATGGTCCGTTTTCAAATGTTTTATTTTTGAACGTCAGTTCACATTTGTAGGTGGATCATCAGTGTTAGAGCTAAAATTAGCATGTTTAAAGTGATTTTCATGCTTCCAGGGGCTCGGGAAGTTAATTAAATACCATTTGGAGGCATTTAATGTTCGAGTAAAAACGGCTGATTTTCGACAAAAGAGATAACACCCCCCCATTACGTCATGCTTCAGAAATGTGGAAAATGGTCCGTTTTCAAATGTTTTATTTTTGAACGTCAGTTCACATTTGTAGGTGGATCATCAGTGTTAGAGCTAAAATTAGCATGTTTAAAGTGATTTTCATGCTTCCAGGGGCCCAAAACACAAGATTTATGGAATGGTTAAAAGTGCATGAAAATGGCCAATTTACTCACTCTGAGTTCTCAAAAGGGTTTCTTCACCCCGGGAAGTTAATTAAATACCATTTGGAGGCATTTAATGTTCGAGCAAAAACGGCTGATTTTCGACAAAAGAGATAACACCCCCCCATTACGTCATGCTTCAGAAATGTGGAAAATGGTCCGTTTTCAAATGTTTTATTTTTGAACGTCAGTTCACATTTGTAGGTGGATCATCAGTGTTAGAGCTAAAATTAGCATGTTTAAAGTGATTTTCATGCTTCCAGGGGCTCGGGAAGTTAATTAAATACCATTTGGAGGCATTTAATGTTCGAGCAAAAACGGCTGATTTTCGACAAAAGAGATAACACCCCCCCATTACGTCATGCTTCAGAAATGTGGAAAATGGTCCATTTTCAAATGTTTTATTTTTGAACGTCAGTTCACATTTGTAGGTGGATCATCAGTGTTAGAGCTAAAATTAGCATGTTTAAAGTGATTTTCATGCTTCCAGGGGCTCGGGAAGTTAATTAAATACCATTTGGAGGCATTTAATGTTCGAGCAAAACGGCTGATTTTCGACAAAAGAGATAACACCCCCCCATTACGTCATGCTTCAGAAATGTGGAAAATGGTCCGTTTTCAAATGTTTTATTTTTGAACGTCAGTTCACATTTGTAGGTGGATCATCAGTGTTAGAGCTAAAATTAGCATGTTTAAAGTGATTTTCATGCTTCCAGGGGCTCGGGAAGTTAATTAAATACCATTTGGAGGCATTTAATGTTCGAGCAAAAACGGCTGATTTTCGACAAAAGAGATAACACCCCCCCATTACGTCATGCTTCAGAAATGTGGAAAATGGTCAGTTTTCAAATGTTTTATTTTTGAACGTCAGTTCACATTTGTAGGTGGATCATCAGTGTTAGAGCTAAAATTAGCATGTTTAAAGTGATTTTCATGCTTCCAGGGGCTCGGGAAGTTAATTAAATACCATTTGGAGGCATTTAATGTTCGAGCAAAAACGGCTGATTTTCGACAAAAGAGATAACACCCCCCCATTACGTCATGCTTCAGAAATGTGGAAAATGGTCCGTTTTCAAATGTTTTATTTTTGAACGTCAGTTCACATTTGTAGGTGGATCATCAGTGTTAGAGCTAAAATTAGCATGTTTAAAGTGATTTTCATGCTTCCAGGGGCCCAAAACACAAGATTTATGGAATGGTTAAAAGTGCATGAAAATGGCCAATTTACTCACTCTGAGTTCTCAAAAAGGGTTTCTTCACCCCGGGAAGTTAATTAAATACCATTTGGAGGCATTTAATGTTCGAGCAAAAACGGCTGATTTTCGACAAAAGAGATAACACCCCCCCATTACGTCATGCTTCAGAAATGTGGAAAATGGTCCGTTTTCAAATGTTTTATTTTTGAACGTCAGTTCACATTTGTAGGTGGATCATCAGTGTTAGAGCTAAAATTAGCATGTTTAAAGTGATTTTCATGCTTCCAGGGGCTCGGGAAGCTAATTAAATACCATTTGGAGGCATTTAATGTTCGAGCAAAAACGGCTGATTTTCGACAAAAGAGATAACACCCCCCCATTACGTCATGCTTCAGAAATGTGGAAAATGGTCCGTTTTCAAATGTTTTATTTTTGAACGTCAGTTCACATTTGTAGGTGGATCATCAGTGTTAGAGCTAAAATTAGCATGTTTAAAGTGATTTTCATGCTTCCAGGGGCTCGGGAAGTTAATTAAATACCATTTGGAGGCATTTAATGTTCGAGCAAAAACGGCTGATTTTCGACAAAAGAGATAACACCCCCCCATTACGTCATGCTTCAGAAATGTGGAAAATGGTCCGTTTTCAAATGTTTTATTTTTGAACGTCAGTTCACATTTGTAGGTGGATCATCAGTGTTAGAGCTAAAATTAGCATGTTTAAAGTGATTTTCATGCTTCCAGGGGCTCGGGAAGTTAATTAAATACCATTTGGAGGCATTTAATGTTCGAGCAAAAACGGCTGATTTTCGACAAAAGAGATAACACCCCCCCATTACGTCATGCTTCAGAAATGTGGAAAATGGTCCGTTTTCAAATGTTTTATTTTTGAACGTCAGTTCACATTTGTAGGTGGATCATCAGTGTTAGAGCTAAAATTAGCATGTTTAAAGTGATTTTCATGCTTCCAGGGGCCCAAAACACAAGATTTATGGAATGGTTAAAAGTGCATGAAAATGGCCAATTTACTCACTCTGAGTTCTCAAAAAGGGTTTCTTCACCCAGGGAAGTTAATTAAATACCATTTGGAGGCATTTAATGTTCGAGCAAAAACGGCTGATTTTCGACAAAAGAGATAACACCCCCCCATTACGTCATGCTTCAGAAATGTGGAAAATGGTCCGTTTTCAAATGTTTTATTTTTGAACGTCAGTTCACATTTGTAGGTGGATCATCAGTGTTAGAGCTAAAATTAGCATGTTTAAAGTGATTTTCATGCTTCCAGGGGCTCGGGAAATTAATTAAATACCATTTGGAGGCATTTAATGTTCGAGCAAAAACGGCTGATTTTCGACAAAAGAGATAACACCCCCCCCATTACGTCATGCTTCAGAAATGTGGAAAATGGTCCGTTTTCAAATGTTTTATTTTTGAACGTCAGTTCACATTTGTAGGTGGATCATCAGTGTTAGAGCTAAAATTAGCATGTTTAAAGTGATTTTCATGCTTCCAGGGGCTCGGGAAGTTAATTAAATACCATTTGGAGGCATTTAATGTTCGAGTAAAAACGGCTGATTTTCGACAAAAGAGATAACACCCCCCCATTACGTCATGCTTCAGAAATGTGGAAAATGGTCCGTTTTCAAATGTTTTATTTTTGAACGTCAGTTCACATTTGTAGGTGGATCATCAGTGTTAGAGCTAAAATTAGCATGTTTAAAGTGATTTTCATGCTTCCAGGGGCCCAAAACACAAGATTTATGGAATGGTTAAAAGTGCATGAAAATGGCCAATTTACTCACTCTGAGTTCTCAAAAAGGGTTTCTTCACCCCGGGAAGTTAATTAAATACCATTTGGAGGCATTTAATGTTCGAGCAAAAACGGCTGATTTTCGACAAAAGAGATAACACCCCCCCATTACGTCATGCTTCAGAAATGTGGAAAATGGTCCGTTTTCAAATGTTTTATTTTTGAACGTCAGTTCACATTTGTAGGTGGATCATCAGTGTTAGAGCTAAAATTAGCATGTTTAAAGTGATTTTCATGCTTCCAGGGGCTCGGGAAGTTAATTAAATACCATTTGGAGGCATTTAATGTTCGAGCAAAAACGGCTGATTTTCGACAAAAGAGATAACACCCCCCCATTACGTCATGCTTCAGAAATGTGGAAAATGGTCCATTTTCAAATGTTTTATTTTTGAACGTCAGTTCACATTTGTAGGTGGATCATCAGTGTTAGAGCTAAAATTAGCATGTTTAAAGTGATTTTCATGCTTCCAGGGGCTCGGGAAGTTAATTAAATACCATTTGGAGGCATTTAATGTTCGAGCAAAAACGGCTGATTTTCGACAAAAGAGATAACACCCCCCCATTACGTCATGCTTCAGAAATGTGGAAAATGGTCCGTTTTCAAATGTTTTATTTTTGAACGTCAGTTCACATTTGTAGGTGGATCATCAGTGTTAGAGCTAAAATTAGCATGTTTAAAGTGATTTTCATGCTTCCAGGGGCTCGGGAAGTTAATTAAATACCATTTGGAGGCATTTAATGTTCGAGCAAAAACGGCTGATTTTCGACAAAAGAGATAACACCCCCCCATTACGTCATGCTTCAGAAATGTGGAAAATGGTCCGTTTTCAAATGTTTTATTTTTGAACGTCAGTTCACATTTATAGGTGGATCATCAGTGTTAGAGCTAAAATTAGCATGTTTAAAGTGATTTTCATGCTTCCAGGGGCCCAAAACACAAGATTTATGGAATGGTTAAAAGTGCATGAAAATGGCCAATTTACTCACTCTGAGTTCTCAAAAAGGGTTTCTTCACCCCGGGAAGGTAATTAAATACCATTTGGAGGCATTTAATGTTCGAGCAAAAACGGCTGATTTTCGACAAAAGAGATAACACCCCCCCATTACGTCATGCTTCAGAAATGTGGAAAATGGTCCGTTTTCAAATGTTTTATTTTTGAACGTCAGTTCACATTTGTAGGTGGATCATCAGTGTTAGAGCTAAAATTAGCATGTTTAAAGTGATTTTCATGCTTCCAGGGGCTCGGGAAGTTAATTAAATACCATTTGGAGGCATTTAATGTTCGAGCAAAAACGGCTGATTTTCGACAAAAGAGATAACACCCCCCCATTACGTCATGCTTCAGAAATGTGGAAAATGGTCCGTTTTCAAATGTTTTATTTTTGAACGTCAGTTCACATTTGTAGGTGGATCATCAGTGTTAGAGCTAAAATTAGCATGTTTAAAGTGATTTTCATGCTTCCAGGGGCCAAAACCACAAGATTTATGGAATGGTTAAAAGTGCATGAAAATGGCCAATTTACTCACTCTGAGTTCTCAAAAAGGGTTTCTTCACCCCGGGAAGTTAATTAAATACCATTTGGAGGCATTTAATGTTCGAGCAAAAACGGCTGATTTTCGACAAAAGAGATAACACCCCCCCATTACGTCATGCTTCAGAAATGTGGAAAATGGTCCGTTTTCAAATGTTTTATTTTTGAACGTCAGTTCACATTTGTAGGTGGATCATCAGTGTTAGAGCTAAAATTAGCATGTTTAAAGTGATTTTCATGCTTCCAGGGGCTCGGGAAGTTAATTAAATACCATTTGGAGGCATTTAATGTTCGAGCAAAAACGGCTGATTTTCGACAAAAGCGATAACACCCCCCCCATTACGTAATGCTTCAGAAATTTGGATAATGGTCCGTTTTCAAATGTTTTATTTTTGAACGTCAGTTCACATTTGTAGGTGGATCATCAGTGTTAGAGCTAAAATTAGCATGTTTAAAGTGATTTTCATGCTTCCAGGGGCTCGGGAAGTTAATTAAATACCATTTGGAGGCATTTAATGTTCGAGCAAAAACGGCTGATTTTCGACAAAAGAGATAACACCCCCCCATTACGTCATGCTTCAGAAATGTGGAAAATGGTCCGTTTTCAAATGTTTTATTTTTGAACGTCAGTTCACATTTGTAGGTGGATCATCAGTGTTAGAGCTAAAATTAGCATGTTTAAAGTGATTTTCATGCTTCCAGGGGCTCGGGAAGTGAAATAAATACCATTTGGAGGCATTTAATGTTCGAGCAAAAACGGCTGATTTTCGACAAAAGAGATAACACCCCCCCATTACGTCATGCTTCAGAAATGTGGAAAATGGTCCGTTTTCAAATGTTTTATTTTTGAACGTCAGTTCACATTTGTAGGTGGATCATCAGTGTTAGAGCTAAAATTAGCATGTTTAAAGTGATTTTCATGCTTCCAGGGGCTCGGGAAGTTAATTAAATACCATTTGGAGGCATTTAATGTTCGAGCAAAAACGGCTGATTTTCGACAAAAGAGATAACACCCCCCCATTACGTCATGCTTCAGAAATGTGGAAAATGGTCCGTTTTCAAATGTTTTATTTTTGAACGTCAGTTCACATTTGTAGGTGGATCATCAGTGTTAGAGCTAAAATTAGCATGTTTAAAGTGATTTTCATGCTTCCAGGGGCTCGGGAAGCTAATTAAATACCATTTGGAGGCATTTAATGTTCGAGCAAAAACGGCTGATTTTCGACAAAAGAGATAACACCCCCCCATTACGTCATGCTTCAGAAATGTGGAAAATGGTCCGTTTTCAAATGTTTTATTTTTGAACGTCAGTTCACATTTGTAGGTGGATCATCAGTGTTAGAGCTAAAATTAGCATGTTTAAAATGATTTTCATGCTTCCAGGGGCTCGGGAAGTTAATTAAATACCATTTGGAGGCATTTAATGTTCGAGCAAAAACGGCTGATTTTCGACAAAAGAGATAACACCCCCCCATTACGTCATGCTTCAGAAATGTGGAAAATGGTCCGTTTTCAAATGTTTTATTTTTGAACGTCAGTTCACATTTGTAGGTGGATCATCAGTGTTAGAGCTAAAATTAGCATGTTTAAAGTGATTTTCATGCTTCCAGGGGCCCAAAACACACGATTTATGGAATGGTTAAAAGTGCATGAAAATGGCCAATTTACTCACTCTGAGTTCTCAAAAAGGGTTTCTTCACCCCGGGAAGTTAATTAAATACCATTTGGAGGCATTTAATGTTCGAGCAAAAACGGCTGATTTTCGACAAAAGAGATAACACCCCCCCATTACGTCATGCTTCAGAAATGTGGAAAATGGTCCGTTTTCAAATGTTTTATTTTTGAACGTCAGTTCACATTTGTAGGTGGATCATCAGTGTTAGAGCTAAAATTAGCATGTTTAAAGTGATTTTCATGCTTCCAGGGGCTCGGGAAGTTAATTAAATACCATTTGGAGGCATTTAATGTTCGAGCAAAAACGGCTGATTTTCGACAAAAGAGATAACACCCCCCCATTACGTCATGCTTCAGAAATGTGGAAAATGGTCCGTTTTCAAATGTTTTATTTTTGAACGTCAGTTCACATTTGTAGGTGGATCATCAGTGTTAGAGCTAAAATTTGCATGTTTAAAGTGATTTTCATGCTTCCAGGGGCCCAAAACACAAGATTTATGGAATGGTTAAAAGTGCATGAAAATGGCCAATTTACTCACTCTGAGTTCTCAAAAAGGGTTTATTCACCCCGGGAAGTTAATTAAATACCATTTGGAGGCATTTAATGTTCGAGCAAAAACGGCTGATTTTCGACAAAAGAGATAACACCCCCCCATTACGTCATGCTTCAGAAATGTGGAAAATTGTCCGTTTTCAAATGTTTTATTTTTGAACGTCAGTTCACATTTGTAGGTGGATCATCAGTGTTAGAGCTAAAATTAGCATGTTTAAAGTGATTTTCATGCTTCCAGGGGCTCGGGAAGTTAATTAAATACCATTTGGAGGCATTTAATGTTCGAGCAAAAACGGCTGATTTTCGACAAAAGAGATAACACCCCCCCATTACGTCATGCTTCAGAAATGTGGAAAATGGTCCGTTTTCAAATGTTTTATTTTTGAACGTCAGTTCACATTTGTAGGTGGATCATCAGTGTTAGAGCTAAAATTAGCATGTTTAAAGTGATTTTCATGCTTCCAGGGGCTCGGGAAGTGAAATAAATACCATTTGGAGGCATTTAATGTTCGAGCAAAAACGGCTGATTTTCGACAAAAGAGATAACACCCCCCCATTACGTCATGCTTCAGAAATGTGGAAAATGGTCCGTTTTCAAATGTTTTATTTTTGAACGTCAGTTCACATTTGTAGGTGGATCATCAGTGTTAGAGCTAAAATTAGCATGTTTAAAGTGATTTTCATGCTTCCAGGGGCCCAAAACACAAGATTTATGGAATGGTTAAAAGTGCATGAAAATGGCCAATTTACTCACTCTGAGTTCTCAAAAAGGGTTTCTTCACCCCGGGAAGTTAATTAAATACCATTTGGAGGCATTTAATGTTCGAGCAAAAACGGCTGATTTTCGACAAAAGAGATAACACCCCCCCATTACGTCATGCTTCAGAAATGTGGAAAATGGTCCGTTTTCAAATGTTTTATTTTTGAACGTCAGTTCACATTTGTAGGTGGATCATCAGTGTTAGAGCTAAAATTAGCATGTTTAAAGTGATTTTCATGCTTCCAGGGGCTCGGGAAGCTAATTAAATACCATTTGGAGGCATTTAATGTTCGAGCAAAAACGGCTGATTTTCGACAAAAGAGATAACACCCCCCCATTACGTCATGCTTCAGAAATGTGGAAAATGGTCCGTTTTCAAATGTTTTATTTTTGAACGTCAGTTCACATTTGTAGGTGGATCATCAGTGTTAGAGCTAAAATTAGCATGTTTAAAGTGATTTTCATGCTTCCAGGGGCTCGGGAAGTTAATTAAATACCATTTGGAGGCATTTAATGTTCGAGCAAAAACGGCTGATTTTCGACAAAAGAGATAACACCCCCCCATTACGTCATGCTTCAGAAATGTGGAAAATGGTCCGTTTTCAAATGTTTTATTTTTGAACGTCAGTTCACATTTGTAGGTGGATCATCAGTGTTAGAGCTAAAATTAGCATGTTTAAAGTGATTTTCATGCTTCCAGGGGCCCAAACCACAAGATTTATGGAATGGTTAAAAGTGCATGAAAATGGCCAATTTACTCACTCTGAGTTCTCAAAAAGGGTTTCTTCACCCCGGGAAGTTAATTAAATACCATTTGGAGGCATTTAATGTTCGAGCAAAAACGGCTGATTTTCGACAAAAGAGATAACACCCCCCCATTACGTCATGCTTCAGAAATGTGGAAAATGGTCCGTTTTCAAATGTTTTATTTTTGAACGTCAGTTCACATTTGTAGGTGGATCATCAGTGTTAGAGCTAAAATTAGCATGTTTAAAGTGATTTTCATGCTTCCAGGGGCTCGGGAAGTTAATTAAATACCATTTGGAGGCATTTAATGTTCGAGCAAAAACGGCTGATTTTCGACAAAAGAGATAACACCCCCCCATTACGTCATGCTTGAGAAATGTGGAAAATGGTCCGTTTTCAAATGTTTTATTTTTGAACGTCAGTTCACATTTGTAGGTGGATCATCAGTGTTAGAGCTAAAATTAGCATGTTTAAAGTGATTTTCATGCTTCCAGGGGCCCAAAACACAAGATTTATGGAATGGTTAAAAGTGCATGAAAATGGCCAATTTACTCACTCTGAGTTCTCAAAAAGGGTTTCTTCACCCCGGGAAGTTAATTAAATACCATTTGGAGGCATTTAATGTTCGAGCAAAAACGGCTGATTTTCGACAAAAGAGATAACACCCCCCCATTACGTCATGCTTCAGAAATGTGGAAAATGGTCCGTTTTCAAATGTTTTATTTTTGAACGTCAGTTCACATTTGTAGGTGGATCATCAGTGTTAGAGCTAAAATTAGCATGTTTAAAGTGATTTTCATGCTTCCAGGGGCTCGGGAAGTTAATTAAATACCATTTGGAGGCATTTAATGTTCGAGCAAAAACGGCTGATTTTCGACAAAAGAGATAACACCCCCCCATTACGTAATGCTTCAGAAATGTGGAAAATGGTCCGTTTTCAAATGTTTTATTTTTGAACGTCAGTTCACATTTGTAGGTGGATCATCAGTGTTAGAGCTAAAATTAGCATGTTTAAAGTGATTTTCATGCTTCCAGGGGCTCGGGAAGTTAATTAAATACCATTTGGAGGCATTTAATGTTCGAGCAAAAACGGCTGATTTTCGACAAAAGAGATAACACCCCCCATTACGTCATGCTTCAGAAATGTGGAAAATGGTCCGTTTTCAAATGTTTTATTTTTGAACGTCAGTTCACATTTGTAGGTGGATCATCAGTGTTAGAGCTAAAATTAGCATGTTTAAAGTGATTTTCATGCTTCCAGGGGCCCAAAACACAAGATTTATGGAATGGTTAAAAGTGCATGAAAATGGCCAATTTACTCACTCTGAGTTCTCAAAAAGGGTTTCTTCACCCCGGGAAGTTAATTAAATACCATTTGGAGGCATTTAATGTTCGAGCAAAAACGGCTGATTTTCGACAAAAGGGATAACACCCCCCCATTACGTCATGCTTCAGAAATGTGGAAAATGGTCCGTTTTCAAATGTTTTATTTTTTAACGTCAGTTCAAATTTGTAGGTGGATCATCAGTGTTAGAGCTAAAATTAGCATGTTTAAAGTGATTTTCATGCTTCCAGGGGCTCGGGAAGTTAATTAAATACCATTTGGAGGCATTTAATGTTCGAGCAAAAACGGCTGATTTTCGACAAAAGAGATAACATTACGTCATGCTTCAGAAATGTGGAAAATGGTCCGTTTTCAAATGTTTTATTTTTGAACGTCAGTTCACATTTGTAGGTGGATCATCAGTGTTAGAGCTAAAATTAGCATGTTTAAAGTGATTTTCATGCTTCCAGGGGCTCGGGAAGTTAATTAAATACCATTTGGAGGCATTTAATGTTCGAGCAAAAACGGCTGATTTTCGACAAAAGAGATAACACCCCCCCATTACGTCATGCTTCAGAAATGTGGAAAATGGTCCGTTTTCAAATGTTTTATTTTTGAACGTCAGTTCACATTTGTAGGTGGATCATCAGTGTTAGAGCTAAAATTAGCATGTTTAAAGTGATTTTCATGCTTCCAGGGGCCCAAAACACAAGATTTATGGAATGGTTAAAAGTGCATGAAAATGGCCAATTTACTCACTCTGAGTTCTCAAAAAGGGTTTCTTCACCCCGGGAAGTTAATTAAATACCATTTGGAGGCATTTAATGTTCGAGCAAAAACGGCTGATTTTCGACAAAAGAGATAACACCCCCCCATTACGTCATGCTTCAGAAATGTGGAAAATGGTCCGTTTTCAAATGTTTTATTTTTGAACGTCAGTTCACATTTGTAGGTGGATCATCAGTGTTAGAGCTAAAATTAGCATGTTTAAAGTGATTTTCATGCTTCCAGGGGCTCGGGAAGTTAATTAAATACCATTTGGAGGCATTTAATGTTCGAGCAAAAACGGCTGATTTTCGACAAAAGAGATAACACCCCCCCATTACGTCATGCTTCAGAAATGTGGAAAATGGTCCGTTTTCAAATGTTTTATTTTTGAACGTCAGTTCACATTTGTAGGTGGATCATCAGTGTTAGAGCTAAAATTAGCATGTTTAAAGTGATTTTCATGCTTCCAGGGGCTCGGGAAGTGAAATAAATACCATTTGGAGGCATTTAATGTTCGAGCAAAAACGGCTGATTTTCGACAAAAGAGATAACACCCCCCCATTACGTCATGCTTCAGAAATGTGGAAAATGGTCCGTTTTCAAATGTTTTATTTTTGAACGTCAGTTCACATTTGTAGGTGGATCATCAGTGTTAGAGCTAAAATTAGCATGTTTAAAGTGATTTTCATGCTTCCAGGGACCCAAAACACAAGATTTATGGAATGGTTAAAAGTGCATGAAAATGGCCAATTTACTCACTCTGAGTTCTCAAAAAGGGTTTCTTCACCCCGGGAAGTTAATTAAATACCATTTGGAGGCATTTAATAATCGAGCAAAAACGGCTGATTTTCGACAAAAGAGATAACACCCCCCCATTACGTCATGCTTCAGAAATGTGGAAAATGGTCCGTTTTCAAATGTTTTATTTTTGAACGTCAGTTCACATTTGTAGGTGGATCATCAGTGTTAGAGCTAAAATTAGCATGTTTAAAGTGATTTTCATGCTTCCAGGGGCTCGGGAAGCTAATTAAATACCATTTGGAGGCATTTAATGTTCGAGCAAAAACGGCTGATTTTCGACAAAAGAGATAACACCCCCCCATTACGTCATGCTTCAGAAATGTGGAAAATGGTCCGTTTTCAAATGTTTTATTTTTAAACGTCAGTTCACATTTGTAGGTGGATCATCAGTGTTAGAGCTAAAATTAGCATGTTTAAAATGATTTTCATGCTTCCAGGGGCTCGGGAAGTTAATTAAATACCATTTGGAGGCATTTAATGTTCGAGCAAAAACGGCTGATTTTCGACAAAAGAGATAACACCCCCCCATTACGTCATGCTTCAGAAATGTGGAAAATGGTCCGTTTTCAAATGTTTTATTTTTGAACGTCAGTTCACATTTGTAGGTGGATCATCAGTGTTAGAGCTAAAATTAGCATGTTTAAAGTGATTTTCATGCTTCCAGGGGCCCAAAACACAAGATTTATGGAATGGTTAAAAGTGCATGAAAATGGCCAATTTACTCACTCTGAGTTCTCAAAAAGGGTTTCTTCACCCCGGGAAGGTAATTAAATACCATTTGGAGGCATTTAATGTTCGAGCAAAAACGGCTGATTTTCGACAAAAGAGATAACACCCCCCCATTACGTCATGCTTCAGAAATGTGGAAAATGGTCCGTTTTCAAATGTTTTATTTTTGAACGTCAGTTCACATTTGTAGGTGGATCATCAGTGTTAGAGCTAAAATTAGCATGTTTAAAGTGATTTTCATGCTTCCAGGGGCTCGGGAAGTTAATTAAATACCATTTGGAGGCATTTAATGTTCGAGCAAAAACGGCTGATTTTCGACAAAAGAGATAACACCCCCCCATTACGTCATGCTTCAGAAATGTGGAAAATGGTCCGTTTTCAAATGTTTTATTTTTGAACGTCAGTTCACATTTGTAGGTGGATCATCAGTGTTAGAGCTAAAATTAGCATGTTTAAAGTGATTTTCATGCTTCCAGGGGCCAAAACCACAAGATTTATGGAATGGTTAAAAGTGCATGAAAATGGCCAATTTACTCACTCTGAGTTCTCAAAAAGGGTTTCTTCACCCCGGGAAGTTAATTAAATACCATTTGGAGGCATTTAATGTTCGAGCAAAAACGGCTGATTTTCGACAAAAGAGATAACACCCCCCCATTACGTCATGCTTCAGAAATGTGGAAAATGGTCCGTTTTCAAATGTTTTATTTTTGAACGTCAGTTCACATTTGTAGGTGGATCATCAGTGTTAGAGCTAAAATTAGCATGTTTAAAGTGATTTTCATGCTTCCAGGGGCTCGGGAAGTTAATTAAATACCATTTGGAGGCATTTAATGTTCGAGCAAAAACGGCTGATTTTCGACAAAAGCGATAACACCCCCCCCATTACGTAATGCTTCAGAAATTTGGATAATGGTCCGTTTTCAAATGTTTTATTTTTGAACGTCAGTTCACATTTGTAGGTGGATCATCAGTGTTAGAGCTAAAATTAGCATGTTTAAAGTGATTTTCATGCTTCCAGGGGCCCAAAACACAAGATTTATGGAATGGTTAAAAGTGCATGAAAATGGCCAATTTACTCACTCTGAGTTCTCAAAAAGGGTTTCTTCACCCCGGGAAGTTAATTAAATACCATTTGGAGGCATTTAATGTTCGAGCAAAAACGGCTGATTTTCGACAAAAGAGATAACACCCCCCCATTACGTCATGCTTCAGAAATGTGGAAAATGGTCCGTTTTCAAATGTTTTATTTTTGAACGTCAGTTCACATTTGTAGGTGGATCATCAGTGTTAGAGCTAAAATTAGCATGTTTAAAGTGATTTTCATGCTTCCAGGGGCTCGGGAAGTTAATTAAATACCATTTGGAGGCATTTAATGTTCGAGCAAAAACGGCTGATTTTCGACAAAAGAGATAACACCCCCCCATTACGTCATGCTTCAGAAATGTGGAAAATGGTCCGTTTTCAAATGTTTTATTTTTGAACGTCAGTTCACATTTGTAGGTGGATCATCAGTGTTAGAGCTAAAATTAGCATGTTTAAAGTGATTTTCATGCTTCCAGGGGCTCGGGAAGTGAAATAAATACCATTTGGAGGCATTTAATGTTCGAGCAAAAACGGCTGATTTTCGACAAAAGAGATAACACCCCCCCATTACGTCATGCTTCAGAAATGTGGAAAATGGTCCGTTTTCAAATGCTTTATTTTTGAACGTCAGTTCACATTTGTAGGTGGATCATCAGTGTTAGAGCTAAAATTAGCATGTTTAAAGTGATTTTCATGCTTCCAGGGGCTCGGGAAGTTAATTAAATACCATTTGGAGGCATTTAATGTTCGAGCAAAAACGGCTGATTTTCGACAAAAGAGATAACACCCCCCCATTACGTCATGCTTCAGAAATGTGGAAAATGGTCCGTTTTCAAATGTTTTATTTTTGAACGTCAGTTCACATTTGTAGGTGGATCATCAGTGTTAGAGCTAAAATTAGCATGTTTAAAGTGATTTTCATGCTTCCAGGGGCTCGGGAAGCTAATTAAATACCATTTGGAGGCATTTAATGTTCGAGCAAAAACGGCTGATTTTCGACAAAAGAGATAACACCCCCCCATTACGTCATGCTTCAGAAATGTGGAAAATGGTCCGTTTTCAAATGGTTTATTTTTGAACGTCAGTTCACATTTGTAGGTGGATCATCAGTGTTAGAGCTAAAATTAGCATGTTTAAAATGATTTTCATGCTTCCAGGGGCTCGGGAAGTTAATTAAATACCATTTGGAGGCATTTAATGTTCGAGCAAAAACGGCTGATTTTCGACAAAAGAGATAACACCCCCCCATTACGTCATGCTTCAGAAATGTGGAAAATGGTCCGTTTTCAAATGTTTTATTTTTGAACGTCAGTTCACATTTGTAGGTGGATCATCAGTGTTAGAGCTAAAATTAGCATGTTTAAAGTGATTTTCATGCTTCCAGGGGCCCAAAACACACGATTTATGGAATGGTTAAAAGTGCATGAAAATGGCCAATTTACTCACTCTGAGTTCTCAAAAAGGGTTTCTTCACCCCGGGAAGTTAATTAAATACCATTTGGAGGCATTTAATGTTCGAGCAAAAACGGCTGATTTTCGACAAAAGAGATAACACCCCCCCATTACGTCATGCTTCAGAAATGTGGAAAATGGTCCGTTTTCAAATGTTTTATTTTTGAACGTCAGTTCACATTTGTAGGTGGATCATCAGTGTTAGAGCTAAAATTAGCATGTTTAAAGTGATTTTCATGCTTCCAGGGGCTCGGGAAGTTAATTAAATACCATTTGGAGGCATTTAATGTTCGAGCAAAAACGGCTGATTTTCGACAAAAGAGATAACACCCCCCCATTACGTCATGCTTCAGAAATGTGGAAAATGGTCCGTTTTCAAATGTTTTATTTTTGAACGTCAGTTCACATTTGTAGGTGGATCATCAGTGTTAGAGCTAAAATTTGCATGTTTAAAGTGATTTTCATGCTTCCAGGGGCCCAAAACACAAGATTTATGGAATGGTTAAAAGTGCATGAAAATGGCCAATTTACTCACTCTGAGTTCTCAAAAAGGGTTTCTTCACCCCGGGAAGTTAATTAAATACCATTTGGAGGCATTTAATGTTCGAGCAAAAACGGCTGATTTTCGACAAAAGAGATAACACCCCCCCATTACGTCATGCTTCAGAAATGTGGAAAATTGTCCGTTTTCAAATGTTTTATTTTTGAACGTCAGTTCACATTTGTAGGTGGATCATCAGTGTTAGAGCTAAAATTAGCATGTTTAAAGTGATTTTCATGCTTCCAGGGGCTCGGGAAGTTAATTAAATACCATTTGGAGGCATTTAATGTTCGAGCAAAAACGGCTGATTTTCGACAAAAGAGATAACACCCCCCCATTACGTCATGCTTCAGAAATGTGGAAAATGGTCCGTTTTCAAATGTTTTATTTTTGAACGTCAGTTCACATTTGTAGGTGGATCATCAGTGTTAGAGCTAAAATTAGCATGTTTAAAGTGATTTTCATGCTTCCAGGGGCTCGGGAAGTGAAATAAATACCATTTGGAGGCATTTAATGTTCGAGCAAAAACGGCTGATTTTCGACAAAAGAGATAACACCCCCCCATTACGTCATGCTTCAGAAATGTGGAAAATGGTCCGTTTTCAAATGTTTTATTTTTGAACGTCAGTTCACATTTGTAGGTGGATCATCAGTGTTAGAGCTAAAATTAGCATGTTTAAAGTGATTTTCATGCTTCCAGGGGCCCAAAACACAAGATTTATGGAATGGTTAAAAGTGCATGAAAATGGCCAATTTACTCACTCTGAGTTCTCAAAAAGGGTTTCTTCACCCCGGGAAGTTAATTAAATACCATTTGGAGGCATTTAATGTTCGAGCAAAAACGGCTGATTTTCGACAAAAGAGATAACACCCCCCCATTACGTCATGCTTCAGAAATGTGGAAAATGGTCCGTTTTCAAATGTTTTATTTTTGAACGTCAGTTCACATTTGTAGGTGGATCATCAGTGTTAGAGCTAAAATTAGCATGTTTAAAGTGATTTTCATGCTTCCAGGGGCTCGGGAAGCTAATTAAATACCATTTGGAGGCATTTAATGTTCGAGCAAAAACGGCTGATTTTTGACAAAAGAGATAACACCCCCCCATTACGTCATGCTTCAGAAATGTGGAAAATGGTCCGTTTTCAAATGTTTTATTTTTGAACGTCAGTTCACATTTGTAGGTGGATCATCAGTGTTAGAGCTAAAATTAGCATGTTTAAAGTGATTTTCATGCTTCCAGGGGCTCGGGAAGTTAATTAAATACCATTTGGAGGCATTTAATGTTCGAGCAAAAACGGCTGATTTTCGACAAAAGAGATAACACCCCCCCATTACGTCATGCTTCAGAAATGTGGAAAATGGTCCGTTTTCAAATGTTTTATTTTTGAACGTCAGTTCACATTTGTAGGTGGATCATCAGTGTTAGAGCTAAAATTAGCATGTTTAAAGTGATTTTCATGCTTCCAGGGGCCCAAACCACAAGATTTATGGAATGGTTAAAAGTGCATGAAAATGGCCAATTTACTCACTCTGAGTTCTCAAAAAGGGTTTCTTCACCCCGGGAAGTTAATTAAATACCATTTGGAGGCATTTAATGTTCGAGCAAAAACGGCTGATTTTCGACAAAAGAGATAACACCCCCCCATTACGTCATGCTTCAGAAATGTGGAAAATGGTCCGTTTTCAAATGTTTTATTTTTGAACGTCAGTTCACATTTGTAGGTGGATCATCAGTGTTAGAGCTAAAATTAGCATGTTTAAAGTGATTTTCATGCTTCCAGGGGCTCGGGAAGTGAAATAAATACCATTTGGAGGCATTTAATGTTCGAGCAAAAACGGCTGATTTTCGACAAAAGAGATAACACCCCCCCATTACGTCATGCTTCAGAAATGTGGAAAATGGTCCGTTTTCAAATGTTTTATTTTTGAACGTCAGTTCACATTTGTAGGTGGATCATCAGTGTTAGAGCTAAAATTAGCATGTTTAAAGTGATTTTCATGCTTCCAGGGACCCAAAACACAAGATTTATGGAATGGTTAAAAGTGCATGAAAATGGCCAATTTACTCACTCTGAGTTCTCAAAAAGGGTTTCTTCACCCCGGGAAGTTAATTAAATACCATTTGGAGGCATTTAATAATCGAGCAAAAACGGCTGATTTTCGACAAAAGAGATAACACCCCCCCATTACGTCATGCTTCAGAAATGTGGAAAATGGTCCGTTTTCAAATGTTTTATTTTTGAACGTCAGTTCACATTTGTAGGTGGATCATCAGTGTTAGAGCTAAAATTAGCATGTTTAAAGTGATTTTCATGCTTCCAGGGGCTCGGGAAGCTAATTAAATACCATTTGGAGGCATTTAATGTTCGAGCAAAAACGGCTGATTTTCGACAAAAGAGATAACACCCCCCCATTACGTCATGCTTCAGAAATGTGGAAAATGGTCCGTTTTCAAATGTTTTATTTTTAAACGTCAGTTCACATTTGTAGGTGGATCATCAGTGTTAGAGCTAAAATTAGCATGTTTAAAATGATTTTCATGCTTCCAGGGGCTCGGGAAGTTAATTAAATACCATTTGGAGGCATTTAATGTTCGAGCAAAAACGGCTGATTTTCGACAAAAGAGATAACACCCCCCCATTACGTCATGCTTCAGAAATGTGGAAAATGGTCCGTTTTCAAATGTTTTATTTTTGAACGTCAGTTCACATTTGTAGGTGGATCATCAGTGTTAGAGCTAAAATTAGCATGTTTAAAGTGATTTTCATGCTTCCAGGGGCCCAAAACACAAGATTTATGGAATGGTTAAAAGTGCATGAAAATGGCCAATTTACTCACTCTGAGTTCTCAAAAAGGGTTTCTTCACCCCGGGAAGGTAATTAAATACCATTTGGAGGCATTTAATGTTCGAGCAAAAACGGCTGATTTTCGACAAAAGAGATAACACCCCCCCATTACGTCATGCTTCAGAAATGTGGAAAATGGTCCGTTTTCAAATGTTTTATTTTTGAACGTCAGTTCACATTTGTAGGTGGATCATCAGTGTTAGAGCTAAAATTAGCATGTTTAAAGTGATTTTCATGCTTCCAGGGGCTCGGGAAGTTAATTAAATACCATTTGGAGGCATTTAATGTTCGAGCAAAAACGGCTGATTTTCGACAAAAGAGATAACACCCCCCCATTACGTCATGCTTCAGAAATGTGGAAAATGGTCCGTTTTCAAATGTTTTATTTTTGAACGTCAGTTCACATTTGTAGGTGGATCATCAGTGTTAGAGCTAAAATTAGCATGTTTAAAGTGATTTTCATGCTTCCAGGGGCCAAAACCACAAGATTTATGGAATGGTTAAAAGTGCATGAAAATGGCCAATTTACTCACTCTGAGTTCTCAAAAAGGGTTTCTTCACCCCGGGAAGTTAATTAAATACCATTTGGAGGCATTTAATGTTCGAGCAAAAACGGCTGATTTTCGACAAAAGAGATAACACCCCCCCATTACGTCATGCTTCAGAAATGTGGAAAATGGTCCGTTTTCAAATGTTTTATTTTTGAACGTCAGTTCACATTTGTAGGTGGATCATCAGTGTTAGAGCTAAAATTAGCATGTTTAAAGTGATTTTCATGCTTCCAGGGGCTCGGGAAGTTAATTAAATACCATTTGGAGGCATTTAATGTTCGAGCAAAAACGGCTGATTTTCGACAAAAGCGATAACACCCCCCCCATTACGTAATGCTTCAGAAATTTGGATAATGGTCCGTTTTCAAATGTTTTATTTTTGAACGTCAGTTCACATTTGTAGGTGGATCATCAGTGTTAGAGCTAAAATTAGCATGTTTAAAGTGATTTTCATGCTTCCAGGGGCCCAAAACACAAGATTTATGGAATGGTTAAAAGTGCATGAAAATGGCCAATTTACTCACTCTGAGTTCTCAAAAAGGGTTTCTTCACCCCGGGAAGTTAATTAAATACCATTTGGAGGCATTTAATGTTCGAGCAAAAACGGCTGATTTTCGACAAAAGAGATAACACCCCCCCATTACGTCATGCTTCAGAAATGTGGAAAATGGTCCGTTTTCAAATGTTTTATTTTTGAACGTCAGTTCACATTTGTAGGTGGATCATCAGTGTTAGAGCTAAAATTAGCATGTTTAAAGTGATTTTCATGCTTCCAGGGGCTCGGGAAGTTAATTAAATACCATTTGGAGGCATTTAATGTTCGAGCAAAAACGGCTGATTTTCGACAAAAGAGATAACACCCCCCCATTACGTCATGCTTCAGAAATGTGGAAAATGGTCCGTTTTCAAATGTTTTATTTTTGAACGTCAGTTCACATTTGTAGGTGGATCATCAGTGTTAGAGCTAAAATTAGCATGTTTAAAGTGATTTTCATGCTTCCAGGGGCTCGGGAAGTGAAATAAATACCATTTGGAGGCATTTAATGTTCGAGCAAAAACGGCTGATTTTCGACAAAAGAGATAACACCCCCCCATTACGTCATGCTTCAGAAATGTGGAAAATGGTCCGTTTTCAAATGCTTTATTTTTGAACGTCAGTTCACATTTGTAGGTGGATCATCAGTGTTAGAGCTAAAATTAGCATGTTTAAAGTGATTTTCATGCTTCCAGGGGCTCGGGAAGTTAATTAAATACCATTTGGAGGCATTTAATGTTCGAGCAAAAACGGCTGATTTTCGACAAAAGAGATAACACCCCCCCATTACGTCATGCTTCAGAAATGTGGAAAATGGTCCGTTTTCAAATGTTTTATTTTTGAACGTCAGTTCACATTTGTAGGTGGATCATCAGTGTTAGAGCTAAAATTAGCATGTTTAAAGTGATTTTCATGCTTCCAGGGGCTCGGGAAGCTAATTAAATACCATTTGGAGGCATTTAATGTTCGAGCAAAAACGGCTGATTTTCGACAAAAGAGATAACACCCCCCCATTACGTCATGCTTCAGAAATGTGGAAAATGGTCCGTTTTCAAATGTTTTATTTTTGAACGTCAGTTCACATTTGTAGGTGGATCATCAGTGTTAGAGCTAAAATTAGCATGTTTAAAATGATTTTCATGCTTCCAGGGGCTCGGGAAGTTAATTAAATACCATTTGGAGGCATTTAATGTTCGAGCAAAAACGGCTGATTTTCGACAAAAGAGATAACACCCCCCCATTACGTCATGCTTCAGAAATGTGGAAAATGGTCCGTTTTCAAATGTTTTATTTTTGAACGTCAGTTCACATTTGTAGGTGGATCATCAGTGTTAGAGCTAAAATTAGCATGTTTAAAGTGATTTTCATGCTTCCAGGGGCCCAAAACACACGATTTATGGAATGGTTAAAAGTGCATGAAAATGGCCAATTTACTCACTCTGAGTTCTCAAAAAGGGTTTCTTCACCCCGGGAAGTTAATTAAATACCATTTGGAGGCATTTAATGTTCGAGCAAAAACGGCTGATTTTCGACAAAAGAGATAACACCCCCCCATTACGTCATGCTTCAGAAATGTGGAAAATGGTCCGTTTTCAAATGTTTTATTTTTGAACGTCAGTTCACATTTGTAGGTGGATCATCAGTGTTAGAGCTAAAATTAGCATGTTTAAAGTGATTTTCATGCTTCCAGGGGCTCGGGAAGTTAATTAAATACCATTTGGAGGCATTTAATGTTCGAGCAAAAACGGCTGATTTTCGACAAAAGAGATAACACCCCCCCATTACGTCATGCTTCAGAAATGTGGAAAATGGTCCGTTTTCAAATGTTTTATTTTTGAACGTCAGTTCACATTTGTAGGTGGATCATCAGTGTTAGAGCTAAAATTTGCATGTTTAAAGTGATTTTCATGCTTCCAGGGGCCCAAAACACAAGATTTATGGAATGGTTAAAAGTGCATGAAAATGGCCAATTTACTCACTCTGAGTTCTCAAAAAGGGTTTCTTCACCCCGGGAAGTTAATTAAATACCATTTGGAGGCATTTAATGTTCGAGCAAAAACGGCTGATTTTCGACAAAAGAGATAACACCCCCCCATTACGTCATGCTTCAGAAATGTGGAAAATTGTCCGTTTTCAAATGTTTTATTTTTGAACGTCAGTTCACATTTGTAGGTGGATCATCAGTGTTAGAGCTAAAATTAGCATGTTTAAAGTGATTTTCATGCTTCCAGGGGCTCGGGAAGTTAATTAAATACCATTTGGAGGCATTTAATGTTCGAGCAAAAACGGCTGATTTTCGACAAAAGAGATAACACCCCCCCATTACGTCATGCTTCAGAAATGTGGAAAATGGTCCGTTTTCAAATGTTTTATTTTTGAACGTCAGTTCACATTTGTAGGTGGATCATCAGTGTTAGAGCTAAAATTAGCATGTTTAAAGTGATTTTCATGCTTCCAGGGGCTCGGGAAGTGAAATAAATACCATTTGGAGGCATTTAATGTTCGAGCAAAAACGGCTGATTTTCGACAAAAGAGATAACACCCCCCCATTACGTCATGCTTCAGAAATGTGGAAAATGGTCCGTTTTCAAATGTTTTATTTTTGAACGTCAGTTCACATTTGTAGGTGGATCATCAGTGTTAGAGCTAAAATTAGCATGTTTAAAGTGATTTTCATGCTTCCAGGGGCCCAAAACACAAGATTTATGGAATGGTTAAAAGTGCATGAAAATGGCCAATTTACTCACTCTGAGTTCTCAAAAAGGGTTTCTTCACCCCGGGAAGTTAATTAAATACCATTTGGAGGCATTTAATGTTCGAGCAAAAACGGCTGATTTTCGACAAAAGAGATAACACCCCCCCATTACGTCATGCTTCAGAAATGTGGAAAATGGTCCGTTTTCAAATGTTTTATTTTTGAACGTCAGTTCACATTTGTAGGTGGATCATCAGTGTTAGAGCTAAAATTAGCATGTTTAAAGTGATTTTCATGCTTCCAGGGGCTCGGGAAGCTAATTAAATACCATTTGGAGGCATTTAATGTTCGAGCAAAAACGGCTGATTTTCGACAAAAGAGATAACACCCCCCCATTACGTCATGCTTCAGAAATGTGGAAAATGGTCCGTTTTCAAATGTTTTATTTTTGAACGTCAGTTCACATTTGTAGGTGGATCATCAGTGTTAGAGCTAAAATTAGCATGTTTAAAGTGATTTTCATGCTTCCAGGGGCTCGGGAAGTTAATTAAATACCATTTGGAGGCATTTAATGTTCGAGCAAAAACGGCTGATTTTCGACAAAAGAGATAACACCCCCCCATTACGTCATGCTTCAGAAATGTGGAAAATGGTCCGTTTTCAAATGTTTTATTTTTGAACGTCAGTTCACATTTGTAGGTGGATCATCAGTGTTAGAGCTAAAATTAGCATGTTTAAAGTGATTTTCATGCTTCCAGGGGCCCAAACCACAAGATTTATGGAATGGTTAAAAGTGCATGAAAATGGCCAATTTACTCACTCTGAGTTCTCAAAAAGGGTTTCTTCACCCCGGGAAGTTAATTAAATACCATTTGGAGGCATTTAATGTTCGAGCAAAAACGGCTGATTTTCGACAAAAGAGATAACACCCCCCCATTACGTCATGCTTCAGAAATGTGGAAAATGGTCCGTTTTCAAATGTTTTATTTTTGAACGTCAGTTCACATTTGTAGGTGGATCATCAGTGTTAGAGCTAAAATTAGCATGTTTAAAGTGATTTTCATGCTTCCAGGGGCTCGGGAAGTTAATTAAATACCATTTGGAGGCATTTAATGTTCGAGCAAAAACGGCTGATTTTCGACAAAAGAGATAACACCCCCCCATTACGTCATGCTTGAGAAATGTGGAAAATGGTCCGTTTTCAAATGTTTTATTTTTGAACGTCAGTTCACATTTGTAGGTGGATCATCAGTGTTAGAGCTAAAATTAGCATGTTTAAAGTGATTTTCATGCTTCCAGGGGCCCAAAACACAAGATTTATGGAATGGTTAAAAGTGCATGAAAATGGCCAATTTACTCACTCTGAGTTCTCAAAAAGGGTTTCTTCACCCCGGGAAGTTAATTAAATACCATTTGGAGGCATTTAATGTTCGAGCAAAAACGGCTGATTTTCGACAAAAGAGATAACACCCCCCCATTACGTCATGCTTCAGAAATGTGGAAAATGGTCCGTTTTCAAATGTTTTATTTTTGAACGTCAGTTCACATTTGTAGGTGGATCATCAGTGTTAGAGCTAAAATTAGCATGTTTAAAGTGATTTTCATGCTTCCAGGGGCTCGGGAAGTTAATTAAATACCATTTGGAGGCATTTAATGTTCGAGCAAAAACGGCTGATTTTCGACAAAAGAGATAACACCCCCCCATTACGTAATGCTTCAGAAATGTGGAAAATGGTCCGTTTTCAAATGTTTTATTTTTGAACGTCAGTTCACATTTGTAGGTGGATCATCAGTGTTAGAGCTAAAATTAGCATGTTTAAAGTGATTTTCATGCTTCCAGGGGCTCGGGAAGTTAATTAAATACCATTTGGAGGCATTTAATGTTCGAGCAAAAACGGCTGATTTTCGACAAAAGAGATAACACCCCCCATTACGTCATGCTTCAGAAATGTGGAAAATGGTCCGTTTTCAAATGTTTTATTTTTGAACGTCAGTTCACATTTGTAGGTGGATCATCAGTGTTAGAGCTAAAATTAGCATGTTTAAAGTGATTTTCATGCTTCCAGGGGCCCAAAACACAAGATTTATGGAATGGTTAAAAGTGCATGAAAATGGCCAATTTACTCACTCTGAGTTCTCAAAAAGGGTTTCTTCACCCCGGGAAGTTAATTAAATACCATTTGGAGGCATTTAATGTTCGAGCAAAAACGGCTGATTTTCGACAAAAGGGATAACACCCCCCCATTACGTCATGCTTCAGAAATGTGGAAAATGGTCCGTTTTCAAATGTTTTATTTTTTAACGTCAGTTCAAATTTGTAGGTGGATCATCAGTGTTAGAGCTAAAATTAGCATGTTTAAAGTGATTTTCATGCTTCCAGGGGCTCGGGAAGTTAATTAAATACCATTTGGAGGCATTTAATGTTCGAGCAAAAACGGCTGATTTTCGACAAAAGAGATAACATTACGTCATGCTTCAGAAATGTGGAAAATGGTCCGTTTTCAAATGTTTTATTTTTGAACGTCAGTTCACATTTGTAGGTGGATCATCAGTGTTAGAGCTAAAATTAGCATGTTTAAAGTGATTTTCATGCTTCCAGGGGCTCGGGAAGTTAATTAAATACCATTTGGAGGCATTTAATGTTCGAGCAAAAACGGCTGATTTTCGACAAAAGAGATAACACCCCCCCATTACGTCATGCTTCAGAAATGTGGAAAATGGTCCGTTTTCAAATGTTTTATTTTTGAACGTCAGTTCACATTTGTAGGTGGATCATCAGTGTTAGAGCTAAAATTAGCATGTTTAAAGTGATTTTCATGCTTCCAGGGGCCCAAAACACAAGATTTATGGAATGGTTAAAAGTGCATGAAAATGGCCAATTTACTCACTCTGAGTTCTCAAAAAGGGTTTCTTCACCCCGGGAAGTTAATTAAATACCATTTGGAGGCATTTAATGTTCGAGCAAAAACGGCTGATTTTCGACAAAAGAGATAACACCCCCCCATTACGTCATGCTTCAGAAATGTGGAAAATGGTCCGTTTTCAAATGTTTTATTTTTGAACGTCAGTTCACATTTGTAGGTGGATCATCAGTGTTAGAGCTAAAATTAGCATGTTTAAAGTGATTTTCATGCTTCCAGGGGCTCGGGAAGTTAATTAAATACCATTTGGAGGCATTTAATGTTCGAGCAAAAACGGCTGATTTTCGACAAAAGAGATAACACCCCCCCATTACGTCATGCTTCAGAAATGTGGAAAATGGTCCGTTTTCAAATGTTTTATTTTTGAACGTCAGTTCACATTTGTAGGTGGATCATCAGTGTTAGAGCTAAAATTAGCATGTTTAAAGTGATTTTCATGCTTCCAGGGGCTCGGGAAGTGAAATAAATACCATTTGGAGGCATTTAATGTTCGAGCAAAAACGGCTGATTTTCGACAAAAGAGATAACACCCCCCCATTACGTCATGCTTCAGAAATGTGGAAAATGGTCCGTTTTCAAATGTTTTATTTTTGAACGTCAGTTCACATTTGTAGGTGGATCATCAGTGTTAGAGCTAAAATTAGCATGTTTAAAGTGATTTTCATGCTTCCAGGGACCCAAAACACAAGATTTATGGAATGGTTAAAAGTGCATGAAAATGGCCAATTTACTCACTCTGAGTTCTCAAAAAGGGTTTCTTCACCCCGGGAAGTTAATTAAATACCATTTGGAGGCATTTAATAATCGAGCAAAAACGGCTGATTTTCGACAAAAGAGATAACACCCCCCCATTACGTCATGCTTCAGAAATGTGGAAAATGGTCCGTTTTCAAATGTTTTATTTTTGAACGTCAGTTCACATTTGTAGGTGGATCATCAGTGTTAGAGCTAAAATTAGCATGTTTAAAGTGATTTTCATGCTTCCAGGGGCTCGGGAAGCTAATTAAATACCATTTGGAGGCATTTAATGTTCGAGCAAAAACGGCTGATTTTCGACAAAAGAGATAACACCCCCCCATTACGTCATGCTTCAGAAATGTGGAAAATGGTCCGTTTTCAAATGTTTTATTTTTAAACGTCAGTTCACATTTGTAGGTGGATCATCAGTGTTAGAGCTAAAATTAGCATGTTTAAAATGATTTTCATGCTTCCAGGGGCTCGGGAAGTTAATTAAATACCATTTGGAGGCATTTAATGTTCGAGCAAAAACGGCTGATTTTCGACAAAAGAGATAACACCCCCCCATTACGTCATGCTTCAGAAATGTGGAAAATGGTCCGTTTTCAAATGTTTTATTTTTGAACGTCAGTTCACATTTGTAGGTGGATCATCAGTGTTAGAGCTAAAATTAGCATGTTTAAAGTGATTTTCATGCTTCCAGGGGCCCAAAACACAAGATTTATGGAATGGTTAAAAGTGCATGAAAATGGCCAATTTACTCACTCTGAGTTCTCAAAAAGTGTTTCTTCACCCCGGGAAGTTAATTAAATACCATTTGGAGGCATTTAATGTTCGAGCAAAAACGGCTGATTTTCGACAAAAGAGATAACACCCCCCCATTACGTCATGCTTCAGAAATGTGGAAAATGGTCCGTTTTCAAATGTTTTATTTTTGAACGTCAGTTCACATTTGTAGGTGGATCATCAGTGTTAGAGCTAAAATTAGCATGTTTAAAGTGATTTTCATGCTTCCAGGGGCTCGGGAAGTTAATTAAATACCATTTGGAGGCATTTAATGTTCGAGCAAAAACGGCTGATTTTCGACAAAAGAGATAACACCCCCCCATTACGTCATGCTTCAGAAATGTGGAAAATGGTCCGTTTTCAAATGTTTTATTTTTGAACGTCAGTTCACATTTGTAGGTGGATCATCAGTGTTAGAGCTAAAATTTGCATGTTTAAAGTGATTTTCATGCTTCCAGGGGCCCAAAACACAAGATTTATGGAATGGTTAAAAGTGCATGAAAATGGCCAATTTACTCACTCTGAGTTCTCAAAAAGGGTTTCTTCACCCCGGGAAGTTAATTAAATACCATTTGGAGGCATTTAATGTTCGAGCAAAAACGGCTGATTTTCGACAAAAGAGATAACACCCCCCCATTACGTCATGCTTCAGAAATGTGGAAAATGGTCCGTTTTCAAATGTTTTATTTTTGAACGTCAGTTCACATTTGTAGGTGGATCATCAGTGTTAGAGCTAAAATTAGCATGTTTAAAGTGATTTTCATGCTTCCAGGGGCTCGGGAAGTTAATTAAATACCATTTGGAGGCATTTAATGTTCGAGCAAAAACGGCTGATTTTCGACAAAAGAGATAACACCCCCCCATTACGTAATGCTTCAGAAATGTGGAAAATGGTCCGTTTTCAAATGTTTTATTTTTGAACGTCAGTTCACATTTGTAGGTGGATCATCAGTGTTAGAGCTAAAATTAGCATGTTTAAAGTGATTTTCATGCTTCCAGGGGCCCAAACCACAAGATTTATGGAATGGTTAAAAGTGCATGAAAATGGCCAATTTACTCACTCTGAGTTCTCAAAAAGGGTTTCTTCACCCCGGGAAGTTAATTAAATACCATTTGGAGGCATTTAATGTTCGAGCAAAAACGGCTGATTTTCGACAAAAGAGATAACACCCCCCCATTACGTCATGCTTCAGAAATGTGGAAAATGGTCCGTTTTCAAATGTTTTATTTTTGAACGTCAGTTCACATTTGTAGGTGGATCATCAGTGTTAGAGCTAAAATTAGCATGTTTAAAGTGATTTTCATGCTTCCAGGGGCTCGGGAAGTTAATTAAATACCATTTGGAGGCATTTAATGTTCGAGCAAAAACGGCTGATTTTCGACAAAAGAGATAACACCCCCCATTACGTCATGCTTCAGAAATGTGGAAAATGGTCCGTTTTCAAATGTTTTATTTTTGAACGTCAGTTCACATTTGTAGGTGGATCATCAGTGTTAGAGCTAAAATTAGCATGTTTAAAGTGATTTTCATGCTTCCAGGGGCCCAAAACACAAGATTTATGGAATGGTTAAAAGTGCATGAAAATGGCCAATTTACTCACTCTGAGTTCTCAAAAAGGGTTTCTTCACCCCGGGAAGTTAATTAAATACCATTTGGAGGCATTTAATGTTCGAGCAAAAACGGCTGATTTTCGACAAAAGAGATAACACCCCCCCATTACGTCATGCTTCAGAAATGTGGAAAATGGTCCGTTTTCAAATGTTTTATTTTTGAACGTCAGTTCACATTTGTAGGTGGATCATCAGTGTTAGAGCTAAAATTAGCATGTTTAAAGTGATTTTCATGCTTCCAGGGGCTCGGGAAGTTAATTAAATACCATTTGGAGGCATTTAATGTTCGAGCAAAAACGGCTGATTTTCGACAAAAGAGATAACACCCCCCCATTACGTCATGCTTCAGAAATGTGGAAAATGGTCCGTTTTCAAATGTTTTATTTTTGAACGTCAGTTCACATTTGTAGGTGGATCATCAGTGTTAGAGCTAAAATTAGCATGTTTAAAGTGATTTTCATGCTTCCAGGGGCTCGGGAAGTGAAATAAATACCATTTGGAGGCATTTAATGTTCGAGCAAAAACAGCTGATTTTCGACAAAAGAGATAACACCCCCCCATTACGTCATGCTTCAGAAATGTGGAAAATGGTCCGTTTTCAAATGTTTTATTTTTGAACGTCAGTTCACATTTGTAGGTGGATCATCAGTGTTAGAGCTAAAATTAGCATGTTTAAAGTGATTTTCATGCTTCCAGGGGCCCAAAACACAAGATTTATGGAATGGTTAAAAGTGCATGAAAATGGCCAATTTAGTCACTCTGAGTTCTCAAAAAGGGTTTCTTCACCCCGGGAAGTTAATTAAATACCATTTGGAGGCATTTAATGTTCGAGCAAAAACGGCTGATTTTCGACAAAAGAGATAACACCCCCCCATTACGTCATGCTTCAGAAATGTGGAAAATGGTCCGTTTTCAAATGTTTTATTTTTGAACGTCAGTTCACATTTGTAGGTGGATCATCAGTGTTAGAGCTAAAATTAGCATGTTTAAAGTGATTTTCATGCTTCCAGGGGCTCGGGAAGCTAATTAAATACCATTTGGAGGCATTTAATGTTCGAGCAAAAACGGCTGATTTTCGACAAAAGAGATAACACCCCCCCATTACGTCATGCTTCAGAAATGTGGAAAATGGTCCGTTTTCAAATGTTTTATTTTTGAACGTCAGTTCACATTTGTAGGTGGATCATCAGTGTTAGAGCTAAAATTAGCATGTTTAAAGTGATTTTCATGCTTCCAGGGGCTCGGGAAATTAATTAAATACCATTTGGAGGCATTTAATGTTCGAGCAAAAACGGCTGATTTTCGACAAAAGAGATAACACCCCCCCATTACGTCATGCTTCAGAAATGTGGAAAATGGTCCGTTTTCAAATGTTTTATTTTTGAACGTCAGTTCACATTTGTAGGTGGATCATCAGTGTTAGAGCTAAAATTAGCATGTTTAAAGTGATTTTCATGCTTCCAGGGGCCCAAACCACAAGATTTATGGAATGGTTAAAAGTGCATGAAAATGGCCAATTTACTCACTCTGAGTTCTCAAAAAGGGTTTCTTCACCCCGGGAAGTTAATTAAATACCATTTGGAGGCATTTAATGTTCGAGCAAAAACGGCTGATTTTCGACAAAAGAGATAACACCCCCCCATTACGTCATGCTTCAGAAATGTGGAAAATGGTCCGTTTTCAAATGTTTTATTTTTGAACGTCAGTTCACATTTGTAGGTGGATCATCAGTGTTAGAGCTAAAATTAGCATGTTTAAAGTGATTTTCATGCTTCCAGGGGCTCGGGAAGTTAATTAAATACCATTTGGAGGCATTTAATGTTCGAGCAAAAACGGCTGATTTTCGACAAAAGAGATAACACCCCCCCATTACGTCATGCTTCAGAAATGTGGAAAATGGTCCGTTTTCAAATGTTTTATTTTTGAACGTCAGTTCACATTTGTAGGTGGATCATCAGTGTTAGAGCTAAAATTAGCATGTTTAAAGTGATTTTCATGCTTCCAGGGGCCCAAAACACAAGATTTATGGAATGGTTAAAAGTGCATGAAAATGGCCAATTTACTCACTCTGAGTTCTCAAAAAGGGTTTCTTCACCCCGGGAAGTTAATTAAATACCATTTGGAGGCATTTAATGTTCGAGCAAAAACGGCTGATTTTCGACAAAAGAGATAACACCCCCCCATTACGTCATGCTTCAGAAATGTGGAAAATGGTCCGTTTTCAAATGTTTTATTTTTGAACGTCAGTTCACATTTGTAGGTGGATCATCAGTGTTAGAGCTAAAATTAGCATGTTTAAAGTGATTTTCATGCTTCCAGGGGCTCGGGAAGTTAATTAAATACCATTTGGAGGCATTTAATGTTCGAGCAAAAACGGCTGATTTTCGACAAAAGAGATAACACCCCCCCATTACGTAATGCTTCAGAAATGTGGAAAATGGTCCATTTTCAAATGTTTTATTTTTGAACGTCAGTTCACATTTGTAGGTGGATCATCAGTGTTAGAGCTAAAATTAGCATGTTTAAAGTGATTTTCATGCTTCCAGGGGCTCGGGAAGTTAATTAAATACCATTTGGAGGCATTTAATGTTCGAGCAAAAACGGCTGATTTTCGACAAAAGAGATAACACCCCCCCATTACGTCATGCTTCAGAAATGTGGAAAATGGTCCGTTTTCAAATGTTTTATTTTTGAACGTCAGTTCACATTTGTAGGTGGATCATCAGTGTTAGAGCTAAAATTAGCATGTTTAAAGTGATTTTCATGCTTCCAGGGGCCCAAAACACAAGATTTATGGAATGGTTAAAAGTGCATGAAAATGGCCAATTTACTCACTCTGAGTTCTCAAAAAGGGTTTCTTCACCCCGGGAAGTTAATTAAATACCATTTGGAGGCATTTAATGTTCGAGCAAAAACGGCTGATTTTCGACAAAAGAGATAACACCCCCCCATTACGTCATGCTTCAGAAATGTGGAAAATGGTCCGTTTTCAAATGTTTTATTTTTGAACGTCAGTTCACATTTGTAGGTGGATCATCAGTGTTAGAGCTAAAATTAGCATGTTTAAAGTGATTTTCATGCTTCCAGGGGCTCGGGAAGTTAATTAAATACCATTTGGAGGCATTTAATGTTCGAGCAAAAACGGCTGATTTTCGACAAAAGAGATAACACCCCCCCATTACGTCATGCTTCAGAAATGTGGAAAATGGTCCGTTTTCAAATGTTTTATTTTTGAACGTCAGTTCACATTTGTAGGTGGATCATCAGTGTTAGAGCTAAAATTAGCATGTTTAAAGTGATTTTCATGCTTCCAGGGGCCCAAAACACAAGATTTATGGAATGGTTAAAAGTGCATGAAAATGGCCAATTTACTCACTCTGAGTTCTCAAAAAGGGTTTCTTCACCCCGGGAAGTTAATTAAATACCATTTGGAGGCATTTAATGTTCGAGCAAAAACGGCTGATTTTCGACAAAAGAGATAACACCCCCCCATTACGTCATGCTTCAGAAATGTGGAAAATGGTCCGTTTTCAAATGTTTTATTTTTGAACGTCAGTTCACATTTGTAGGTGGATCATCAGTGTTAGAGCTAAAATTAGCATGTTTAAAGTGATTTTCATGCTTCCAGGGGCTCGGGAAGTTAATTAAATACCATTTGGAGGCATTTAATGTTCGAGCAAAAACGGCTGATTTTCGACAAAAGAGATAACACCCCCCCATTACGTCATGCTTCAGAAATGTGGAAAATGGTCCGTTTTCAAATGTTTTATTTTTGAACGTCAGTTCACATTTGTAGGTGGATCATCAGTGTTAGAGCTAAAATTAGCATGTTTAAAGTGATTTTCATGCTTCCAGGGGCCCAAAACACAAGATTTATGGAATATTTAAAAGTGCATGAAAATGGCCAATTTACTCACTCTGAGTTCTCAAAAAGGGTTTCTTCACCCCGGGAAGTTAATTAAATACCATTTGGAGGCATTTAATGTTCGAGCAAAAACGGCTGATTTTCGACAAAAGGGATAACACCCCCCCCCATTACGTCATGCTTCAGAAATGTGGAAAATGGTCAGTTTTCAAATGTTTTATTTTTGAACGTCAGTTCAAATTTGTAGGTGGATCATCAGTGTTAGAGCTAAAATTAGCATGTTTAAAGTGATTTTCATGCTTCCAGGGGCTCGGGAAGTTAATTAAATACCATTTGGAGGCATTTAATGTTCGAGCAAAAACGGCTGATTTTCGACAAAAGAGATAACATTACGTCATGCTTCAGAAATGTGGAAAATGGTCCGTTTTCAAATGTTTTATTTTTGAACGTCAGTTCACATTTGTAGGTGGATCATCAGTGTTAGAGCTAAAATTAGCATGTTTAAAGTGATTTTCATGCTTCCAGGGGCCCAAAACACAAGATTTATGGAATGGTTAAAAGTGCATGAAAATGGCCAATTTACTCACTCTGAGTTCTCAAAAAGGGTTTCTTCACCCCGGGAAGTTAATTAAATACCATTTGGAGGCATTTAATGTTCGAGCAAAAACGGCTGATTTTCGACAAAAGAGATAACACCCCCCCATTACGTCATGCTTCAGAAATGTGGAAAATGGTCCGTTTTCAAATGTTTTATTTTTGAACGTCAGTTCACATTTGTAGGTGGATCATCAGTGTTAGAGCTAAAATTAGCATGTTTAAAGTGATTTTCATGCTTCCAGGGGCTCGGGAAGTTAATTAAATACCATTTGGAGGCATTTAATGTTCGAGCAAAAACGGCTGATTTTCGACAAAAGAGATAACACCCCCCATTACGTCATGCTTCAGAAATGTGGAAAATGGTCCGTTTTCAAATGTTTTATTTTTGAACGTCAGTTCACATTTGTAGGTGGATCATCAGTGTTAGAGCTAAAATTAGCATGTTTAAAGTGATTTTCATGCTTCCAGGGGCTCGGGAAGTAAAATAAATACCATTTGGAGGCATTTAATGTTCGAGCAAAAACGGCTGATTTTCGACAAAAGAGATAACACCCCCCCATTATGTCATGCTTCAGAAATGTGGAAAATGGTCCGTTTTCAAATGTTTTATTTTTGAACGTCAGTTCACATTTGTAGGTGGATCATCAGTGTTAGAGCTAAAATTAGCATGTTTAAAGTGATTTTCATGCTTCCAGGGGCTCGGGAAGTTAATTAAATACCATTTGGAGGCATTTAATGTTCGAGCAAAAACTGCTGATTTTCGACAAAAGAGATAACACCCCCCCCATTACGTCATGCTTCAGAAATGTGGAAAATGGTCCGTTTTCAAATGTTTTATTTTTGAACGTCAGTTCACATTTGTAGGTGGATCATCAGTGTTAGAGCTAAAATTAGCATGTTTAAAGTGATTTTCATGCTTCCAGGGGCTCGGGAAGTTAATTAAATACCATTTGGAGGCATTTAATGTTCGAGCAAAAACTGCTGATTTTCGACAAAAGAGATAACACCCCCCCCATTACGTCATGCTTCAGAAATGTGGAAAATGGTCCGTTTTCAAATGTTTTATTTTTGAACGTCAGTTCACATTTGTAGGTGGATCATCAGTGTTAGAGCTAAAATTAGCATGTTTAAAGTGATTTTCATGCTTCCAGGGGCCCAAAACACAAGATTTATGGAATGGTTAAAAGTGCATGAAAATGGCCAATTTACTCACTCTGAGTTCTCAAAAAGGGTTTCTTCACCCCGGGAAGTTAATTAAATACCATTTGGAGGCATTTAATGTTCGAGCAAAAACGGCTGATTTTCGACCAAAGAGATAACACCCCCCCATTACGTCATGCTTCAGAAATGTGGAAAATGGTCCGTTTTCAAATGTTTTATTTTTGAACGTCAGTTCACATTTGTAGGTGGATCATCAGTGTTAGAGCTAAAATTAGCATGTTTAAAGTGATTTTCATGCTTCCAGGGGCTCGGGAAGTTAATTAAATACCATTTGGAGGCATTTAATGTTCGAGCAAAAACGGCTGATTTTCGACAAAAGAGATAACACCCCCCCATTACGTCATGCTTCAGAAATGTGGAAAATGGTCCGTTTTCAAATGTTTTATTTTTGAATGTCAGTTCACATTTGTAGGTGGATCATCAGTGTTAGAGCTAAAATTAGCATGTTTAAAGTGATTTTCATGCTTCCAGGGGCTCGGGAAGTGAAATAAATACCATTTGGAGGCATTTAATGTTCGAGCAAAAACGGCTGATTTTCGACAAAAGAGATAACACCCCCCCATTACGTCATGCTTCAGAAATGTGGAAAATGGTCCGTTTTCAAATGTTTTATTTTTGAACGTCAGTTCACATTTGTAGGTGGATCATCAGTGTTAGAGCTAAAATTAGCATGTTTAAAGTGATTTTCATGCTTCCAGGGGCCCAAAACACAAGATTTATGGAATGGTTAAAAGTGCATGAAAATGGCCAATTTACTCACTCTGAGTTCTCAAAAAGGGTTTCTTCACCCCGGGAAGTTAATTAAATACCATTTGGAGGCATTTAATGTTCGAGCAAAAACGGCTGATTTTCGACAAAAGAGATAACACCCCACCATTACGTCATGCTTCAGAAATGTGGAAAATGGTCCGTTTTCAAATGTTTTATTTTTGAACGTCAGTTCACATTTGTAGGTGGATCATCAGTGTTAGAGCTAAAATTAGCATGTTTAAAGTGATTTTCATGCTTCCAGGGGCTCGGGAAGCTAATTAAATACCATTTGGAGGCATTTAATGTTCGAGCAAAAACGGCTGATTTTCGACAAAAGAGATAACACCCCCCCATTACGTCATGCTTCAGAAATGTGGAAAATGGTCCGTTTTCAAATGTTTTATTTTTGAACGTCAGTTCACATTTGTAGGTGGATCATCAGTGTTAGAGCTAAAATTAGCATGTTTAAAATGATTTTCATGCTTCCAGGGGCTCGGGAAGTTAATTAAATACCATTTGGAGGCATTTAATGTTCGAGCAAAAACGGCTGATTTTCGACAAAAGAGATAACACCCCCCCATTACGTCATGCTTCAGAAATGTGGAAAATGGTCCGTTTTCAAATGTTTTATTTTTGAACGTCAGTTCACATTTGTAGGTGGATCATCAGTGTTAGAGCTAAAATTAGCATGTTTAAAGTGATTTTCATGCTTCCAGGGGCCCAAAACACAAGATTAATGGAATGGTTAAAAGTGCATGAAAATGGCCAATTTACTCACTCTGAGTTCTCAAAAAGGGTTTCTTCACCCCGGGAAGTTAATTAAATACCATTTGGAGGCATTTAATGTTCGAGCAAAAACGGCTGATTTTCGACAAAAGAGATAACACCCCCCCATTACGTCATGCTTCAGAAATGTGGAAAATGGTCCGTTTTCAAATGTTTTATTTTTGAACGTCAGTTCACATTTGTAGGTGGATCATCAGTGTTAGAGCTAAAATTAGCATGTTTAAAGTGATTTTCATGCTTCCAGGGGCCCAAAACACAAGATTAATGGAATGGTTAAAAGTGCATGAAAATGGCCAATTTACTCACTCTGAGTTCTCAAAAAGGGTTTCTTCACCCCGGGAAGTTAATTAAATACCATTTGGAGGCATTTAATGTTCGAGCAAAAACGGCTGATTTTCGACAAAAGAGACAACACCCCCCCATTACGTCATGCTTCAGAAATGTGGAAAATGGTCCGTTTTCAAATGTTTTATTTTTGAACGTCAGTTCACATTTGTAGGTGGATCATCAGTGTTAGAGCTAAAATTAGCATGTTTAAAGTGATTTTCATGCTTCCAGGGGCCCAAAACACAAGATTTATGGAATGGTTAAAAGTGCATGAAAATGGCCAATTTACTCACTCTGAGTTCTCAAAAAGGGTTTCTTCACCCCGGGAAGTTAATTAAATACCATTTGGAGGCATTTAATGTTCGAGCAAAAACGGCTGATTTTCGACAAAAGAGATAACACCCCCCCATTACGTCATGCTTCAGAAATGTGGAAAATGGTCCGTTTTCAAATGTTTCATTTTTGAACGTCAGTTCACATTTGTAGGTGGATCATCAGTGTTAGAGCTAAAATTAGCATGTTTAAAGTGATTTTCATGCTTCCAGGGGCTCGGGAAGCTAATTAAATACCATTTGGAGGCATTTAATGTTCGAGCAAAAACGGCTGATTTTCGACAAAAGAGATAACACCCCCCCATTACGTCATGCTTCAGAAATGTGGAAAATGGTCCGTTTTCAAATGTTTTATTTTTGAACGTCAGTTCACATTTGTAGGTGGATCATCAGTGTTAGAGCTAAAATTAGCATGTTTAAAGTGATTTTCATGCTTCCAGGGGCTCGGGAAGTTAATTAAATACCATTTGGAGGCATTTAATGTTCGAGCAAAAACGGCTGATTTTCGACAAAAGAGATAACACCCCCCCATTACGTCATGCTTCAGAAATGTGGAAAATGGTCCGTTTTCAAATGTTTTATTTTTGAACGTCAGTTCACATTTGTAGGTGGATCATCAGTGTTAGAGCTAAAATTAGCATGTTTAAAGTGATTTTCATGCTTCCAGGGGCCCAAAACACAAGATTAATGGAATGGTTAAAAGTGCATGAAAATGGCCAATTTACTCACTCTGAGTTCTCAAAAAGGGTTTCTTCACCCCGGGAAGTTAATTAAATACCATTTGGAGGCATTTAATGTTCGAGCAAAAACGGCTGATTTTTGACAAAAGAGATAACACCCCCCCATTACGTCATGCTTCAGAAATGTGGAAAATGGTCCGTTTTCAAATGTTTTATTTTTGAACGTCAGTTCACATTTGTAGGTGGATCATCAGTGTTAGAGCTAAAATTAGCATGTTTAAAGTGATTTTCATGCTTCCAGGGGCCCAAAACACAAGATTTATGGAATGGTTAAAAGTGCATGAAAATGGCCAATTTACTCACTCTGAGTTCTCAAAAAGGGTTTCTTCACCCCGGGAAGTTAATTAAATACCATTTGGAGGCATTTAATGTTCGAGCAAAAACGGCTGATTTTCGACAAAAGAGATAACACCCCCCCATTACGTCATGCTTCAGAAATGTGGAAAATGGTCCGTTTTCAAATGTTTTTTTTTGAACGTCAGTTCACATTTGTAGGTGGATCATCAGTGTTAGAGCTAAAATTAGCATGTTTAAAGTGATTTTCATGCTTCCAGGGGCCCAAAACACAAGATTTATGGAATGGTTAAAAGTGCATGAAAATGGCCAATTTACTCACTCTGAGTTCTCAAAAAGGGTTTCTTCACCCCGGGAAGTTAATTAAATACCATTTGGAGGCATTTAATGTTCGAGCAAAAACGGCTGATTTTCGACCAAAGAGATAACACCCCCCCATTACGTCATGCTTCAGAAATGTGGAAAATGGTCCGTTTTCAAATGTTTTATTTTTGAACGTCAGTTCACATTTGTAGGTGGATCATCAGTGTTAGAGCTAAAATTAGCATGTTTAAAGTGATTTTCATGCTTCCAGGGGCTCGGGAAGTTAATTAAATACCATTTGGAGGCATTTAATGTTCGAGCAAAAACGGCTGATTTTCGACAAAAGAGATAACACCCCCCCATTACGTCATGCTTCAGAAATGTGGAAAATGGTCCGTTTTCAAATGTTTTATTTTTGAACGTCAGTTCACATTTGTAGGTGGATCATCAGTGTTAGAGCTAAAATTAGCATGTTTAAAGTGATTTTCATGCTTCCAGGGGCTCGGGAAGTGAAATAAATACCATTTGGAGGCATTTAATGTTCGAGCAAAAACGGCTGATTTTCGACAAAAGAGATAACACCCCCCCATTACGTCATGCTTCAGAAATGTGGAAAATGGTCCGTTTTCAAATGTTTTATTTTTGAACGTCAGTTCACATTTGTAGGTGGATCATCAGTGTTAGAGCTAAAATTAGCATGTTTAAAGTGATTTTCATGCTTCCAGGGGCCCAAAACACAAGATTTATGGAATGGTTAAAAGTGCATGAAAATGGCCAATTTACTCACTCTGAGTTCTCAAAAAGGGTTTCTTCACCCCGGGAAGTTAATTAAATACCATTTGGAGGCATTTAATGTTCGAGCAAAAACGGCTGATTTTCGACAAAAGAGATAACACCCCACCATTACGTCATGCTTCAGAAATGTGGAAAATGGTCCGTTTTCAAATGTTTTATTTTTGAACGTCAGTTCACATTTGTAGGTGGATCATCAGTGTTAGAGCTAAAATTAGCATGTTTAAAGTGCTTTTCATGCTTCCAGGGGCTCGGGAAGCTAATTAAATACCATTTGGAGGCATTTAATGTTCAAGCAAAAACGGCTGATTTTCGACAAAAGAGATAACACCCCCCCATTACGTCATGCTTCAGAAATGTGGAAAATGGTCCGTTTTCAAATGTTTTATTTTTGAACGTCAGTTCACATTTGTAGGTGGATCATCAGTGTTAGAGCTAAAATTAGCATGTTTAAAATGATTTTCATGCTTCCAGGGGCTCGGGAAGTTAATTAAATACCATTTGGAGGCATTTAATGTTCGAGCAAAAACGGCTGATTTTCGACAAAAGAGATAACACCCCCCCATTACGTCATGCTTCAGAAATGTGGAAAATGGTCCGTTTTCAAATGTTTTATTTTTGAACGTCAGTTCACATTTGTAGGTGGATCATCAGTGTTAGAGCTAAAATTAGCATGTTTAAAGTGATTTTCATGCTTCCAGGGGCCCAAAACACAAGATTAATGGAATGGTTAAAAGTGCATGAAAATGGCCAATTTACTCACTCTGAGTTCTCAAAAAGGGTTTCTTCACCCCGGGAAGTTAATTAAATACCATTTGGAGGCATTTAATGTTCGAGCAAAAACGGCTGATTTTCGACAAAAGAGATAACACCCCCCCATTACGTCATGCTTCAGAAATGTGGAAAATGGTCCGTTTTCAAATGTTTTATTTTTGAACGTCAGTTCACATTTGTAGGTGGATCATCAGTGTTAGAGCTAAAATTAGCATGTTTAAAGTGATTTTCATGCTTCCAGGGGCCCAAAACACAAGATTTATGGAATGGTTAAAAGTGCATGAAAATGGCCAATTTACTCACTCTGAGTTCTCAAAAAGGGTTTCTTCACCCCGGGAAGTTAATTAAATACCATTTGGAGGCATTTAATGTTCGAGCAAAAACGGCTGATTTTCGACCAAAGAGATAACACCCCCCCATTACGTCATGCTTCAGAAATGTGGAAAATGGTCCGTTTTCAAATGTTTTATTTTTGAACCTCAGTTCACATTTGTAGGTGGATCATCAGTGTTAGAGCTAAAATTAGCATGTTTAAAGTGATTTTCATGCTTCCAGGGGCTCGGGAAGTTAATTAAATACCATTTGGAGGCATTTAATGTTCGAGCAAAAACGGCTGATTTTCGACAAAAGAGATAACACCCCCCCATTATGTCATGCTTCAGAAATGTGGAAAATGGTCCGTTTTCAAATGTTTTATTTTTGAACGTCAGTTCACATTTGTAGGTGGATCATCAGTGTTAGAGCTAAAATTAGCATGTTTAAAGTGATTTTCATGCTTCCAGGGGCTCGGGAAGTGAAATAAATACCATTTGGAGGCATTTAATGTTCGAGCAAAAACGGCTGATTTTCGACAAAAGAGATAACACCCCCCCATTACGTCATGCTTCAGAAATGTGGAAAATGGTCCGTTTTCAAATGTTTTATTTTTGAACGTCAGTTCACATTTGTAGGTGGATCATCAGTGTTAGAGCTAAAATTAGCATGTTTAAAGTGATTTTCATGCCTCCAGGGGCCCAAAACACAAGATTTATGGAATGGTTAAAAGTGCATGAAAATGGCCAATTTACTCACTCTGAGTTCTCAAAAAGGGTTTCTTCACCCCGGGAAGTTAATTAAATACCATTTGGAGGCATTTAATGTTCGAGCAAAAACGGCTGATTTTCGACAAAAGAGATAACACCCCACCATTACGTCATGCTTCAGAAATGTGGAAAATGGTCCGTTTTCAAATGTTTTATTTTTGAACGTCAGTTCACATTTGTAGGTGGATCATCAGTGTTAGAGCTAAAATTAGCATGTTTAAAGTGATTTTCATGCTTCCAGGGGCTCGGGAAGCTAATTAAATACCATTTGGAGGCATTTAATGTTCGAGCAAAAACGGCTGATTTTCGACAAAAGAGATAACACCCCCCCATTACGTCATGCTTCAGAAATGTGGAAAATGGTCCGTTTTCAAATGTTTTATTTTTGAACGTCAGTTCACATTTGTAGGTGGATCATCAGTGTTAGAGCTAAAATTAGCATGTTTAAAATGATTTTCATGCTTCCAGGGGCTCGGGAAGTTAATTAAATACCATTTGGAGGCATTTAATGTTCGAGCAAAAACGGCTGATTTTCGACAAAAGAGATAACACCCCCCCATTACGTCATGCTTCAGAAATGTGGAAAATGGTCCGTTTTCAAATGTTTTATTTTTGAACGTCAGTTCACATTTGTAGGTGGATCATCAGTGTTAGAGCTAAATTTAGCATGTTTAAAGTGATTTTCATGCTTCCAGGGGCCCAAAATACAAGATTTATGGAATGGTTAAAAGTGCATGAAAATGGCCAATTTACTCACTCTGAGTTCTCAAAAAGGGTTTCTTCACCCCGGGAAGTTAATTAAATACCATTTGGAGGCATTTAATGTTCGAGCAAAAACGGCTGATTTTCGACAAAAGAGATAACACCCCCCCATTACGTCATGCTTCAGAAATGTGGAAAATGGTCCGTTTTCAAATGTTTTATTTTTGAACGTCAGTTCACATTTGTAGGTGGATCATCAGTGTTAGAGCTAAAATTAGCATGTTTAAAGTGATTTTCATGCTTCCAGGGGCCCAAAACACAAGATTTATGGAATGGTTAAAAGTGCATGAAAATGGCCAATTTACTCACTCTGAGTTCTCAAAAAGGGTTTCTTCACCCCGGGAAGTTAATTAAATACCATTTGGAGGCATTTAATGTTCGAGCAAAAACGGCTGATTTTCGACCAAAGAGATAACACCCCCCCATTACGTCATGCTTCAGAAATGTGGAAAATGGTCCGTTTTCAAATGTTTTATTTTTGAACGTCAGTTCACATTTGTAGGTGGATCATCAGTGTTAGAGCTAAAATTAGCATGTTTAAAGTGATTTTCATGCTTCCAGGGTCTCGGGAAGTTAATTAAATACCATTTGGAGGCATTTAATGTTCGAGCAAAAACGGCTGATTTTCGACAAAAGAGATAACACCCCCCCATTACGTCATGCTTCAGAAATGTGGAAAATGGTCCGTTTTCAAATGTTTTATTTTTGAACGTCAGTTCACATTTGTAGGTGGATTATCAGTGTTAGAGCTAAAATTAGCATGTTTAAAGTGATTTTCATGCTTCCAGGGGCTCGGGAAGTGAAATAAATACCATTTGGAGGCATTTAATGTTCGAGCAAAAACGGCTGATTTTCGACAAAAGAGATAACACCCCCCCATTACGTCATGCTTCAGAAATGTGGAAAATGGTCCGTTTTCAAATGTTTTATTTTTGAACGTCAGTTCACATTTGTAGGTGGATCATCAGTGTTAGAGCTAAAATTAGCATGTTTAAAGTGATTTTCATGCTTCCAGGGGCCCAAAACACAAGATTTATGGAATGGTTAAAAGTGCATGAAAATGGCCAATTTACTCACTCTGAGTTCTCAAAAAGGGTTTCTTCACCCCGGGAAGTTAGTTAAATACCATTTGGAGGCATTTAATGTTCGAGCAAAAACGGCTGATTTTCGACAAAAGAGATAACACCCCACCATTACGTCATGCTTCAGAAATGTGGAAAATGGTCCGTTTTCAAATGTTTTATTTTTGAACGTCAGTTCACATTTGTAGGTGGATCATCAGTGTTAGAGCTAAAATTAGCATGTTTAAAGTGATTTTCATGCTTCCAGGGGCTCGGGAAGCTAATTAAATACCATTTGGAGGCATTTAATGTTCGAGCAAAAACGGCTGATTTTCGACAAAAGAGATAACACCCCCCCATTACGTCATGCTTCAGAAATGTGGAAAATGGTCCGTTTTCAAATGTTTTATTTTTGAACGTCAGTTCACATTTGTAGGTGGATCATCAGTGTTAGAGCTAAAATTAGCATGTTTAAAATGATTTTCATGCTTCCAGGGGCTCTGGAAGTTAATTAAATACCATTTGGAGGCATTTAATGTTCGAGCAAAAACGGCTGATTTTCGACAAAAGAGATAACACCCCCCCATTACGTCATGCTTCAGAAATGTGGAAAATGGTCCGTTTTCAAATGTTTTATTTTTGAACGTCAGTTCACATTTGTAGGTGGATCATCAGTGTTAGAGCTAAAATTAGCATGTTTAAAGTGATTTTCATGCTTCCAGGGGCCCAAAACACAAGATTTATAGAATGGTTAAAAGTGCATGAAAATGGCCAATTTACTCACTCTGAGTTCTCAAAAAGGGTTTCTTCACCCCGGGAAGTTAATTAAATACCATTTGGAGGCATTTAATGTTCGAGCAAAAACGGCTGATTTTCGACAAAAGAGATAACACCCCCCCATTACGTCATGCTTCAGAAATGTGGAAAATGGTCCGTTTTCAAATGTTTTATTTTTGAACGTCAGTTCACATTTGTAGGTGGATCATCAGTGTTAGAGCTAAAATTAGCATGTTTAAAGTGATTTTCATGCTTCCAGGGGCCCAAAACACAAGATTAATGGAATGGTTAAAAGTGCATGAAAATGGCCAATTTACTCACTCTGAGTTCTCAAAAAGGGTTTCTTCACCCCGGGAAGTTAATTAAATACCATTTGGAGGCATTTAATGTTCGAGCAAAAACAGCTGATTTTCGACAAAAGAGATAACACCCCCCCATTACGTCATGCTTCAGAAATGTGGAAAATGGTCCGTTTTCAAATGTTTTATTTTTGAACGTCAGTTCACATTTGTAGGTGGATCATCAGTGTTAGAGCTAAAATTAGCATGTTTAAAGTGATTTTCATGCTTCCAGGGGCCCAAAACACAAGATTAATGGAATGGTTAAAAGTGCATGAAAATGGCCAATTTACTCACTCTGAGTTCTCAAAAAGGGTTTCTTCACCCCGGGAAGTTAATTAAATACCATTTGGAGGCATTTAATGTTCGAGCAAAAACGGCTGATTTTCGACAAAAGAGATAACACCCCCCCATTACGTCATGCTTCAGAAATGTGGAAAATGGTCCGTTTTCAAATGTTTTATTTTTGAACGTCAGTTCACATTTGTAGGTGGATCATCAGTGTTAGAGCTAAAATTAGCATGTTTAAAGTGATTTTCATGCTTCCAGGGGCCCAAAACACAAGATTTATGGAATGGTTAAAAGTGCATGAAAATGGCCAATTTACTCACTCTGAGTTCTCAAAAAGGGTTTCTTCACCCCGGGAAGTTAATTAAATACCATTTGGAGGCATTTAATGTTCGAGCAAAAACGGCTGATTTTCGACAAAAGAGATAACACCCCCCCATTACGTCATGCTTCAGAAATGTGGAAAATGGTCCGTTTTCAAATGTTTTATTTTTGAACGTCAGTTCACATTTGTAGGTGGATCATCAGTGTTAGAGCTAAAATTAGCATGTTTAAAGTGATTTTCATGCTTCCAGGGGCCCAAAACACAAGATTTATGGAATGGTTAAAAGTGCATGAAAATGGCCAATTTACTCACTCTGAGTTCTCAAAAAGGGTTTCTTCACCCCGGGAAGTTAATTAAATACCATTTGGAGGCATTTAATGTTCGAGCAAAAACGGCTGATTTTCGACAAAAGAGATAACACCCCCCCATTACGTCATGCTTCAGAAATGTGGAAAATGGTCCGTTTTCAAATGTTTTATTTTTGAACGTCAGTTCACATTTGTAGGTGGATCATCAGTGTTAGAGCTAAAATTAGCATGTTTAAAGTGATTTTCATGCTTCCAGGGGCTCGGGAAGCTGATTAAATACCATTTGGAGGCATTTAATGTTCGAGCAAAAACGGCTGATTTTCGACAAAAGAGATAACACCCCCCCATTACGTCATGCTTCAGAAATGTGGAAAATGGTCTGTTTTCAAATGTTTTATTTTTGAACGTCAGTTCACATTTGTAGGTGGATCATCAGTGTTAGAGCTAAAATTAGCATGTTTAAAGTGATTTTCATGCTTCCAGGGGCTCGGGAAGTTAATTAAATATCATTTGGAGGCATTTAATGTTCGAGCAAAAACGGCTGATTTTCGACAAAAGAGATAACACCCCCCCATTACGTCATGCTTCAGAAATGTGGAAAATGGTCCGTTTTCAAATGTTTTATTTTTGAACGTCAGTTCACATTTGTAGGTGGATCATCAGTGTTAGAGCTAAAATTAGCATGTTTAAAGTGATTTTCATGCTTCCAGGGGCTCGGGAAGTTAATTAAATACCATTTGGAGGCATTTAATGTTCGAGCAAAAACGGCTGATTTTCGACAAAAGAGATAACACCCCCCCATTACGTCATGCTTCAGAAATGTGGAAAATGGTCCGTTTTCAAATGTTTTATTTTTGAACGTCAGTTCACATTTGTAGGTGGATCATCAGTGTTAGAGCTAAAATTAGCATGTTTAAAGTGAATTTCATGCTTCCAGGGGCCCAAAACACAAGATTTATGGAATGGTTAAAAGTGCATGAAAATGGCCAATTTACTCACTCTGAGTTCTCAAAAAGGGTTTCTTCACCCCGGGAAGTTAATTAAATACCATTTGGAGGCATTTAATGTTCGAGCAAAAACGGCTGATTTTCGACAAAAGAGATCACACCCCCCCATTACGTCATGCTTCAGAAATGTGGAAAATGGTCCGTTTTCAAATGTTTTATTTTTGAACGTCAGTTCACATTTGTAGGTGGATCATCAGTGTTAGAGCTAAAATTAGCATGTTTAAAGTGATTTTCATGCTTCCAGGGGCTCGGGAAGTTAATTAAATATAATTTGGAGGCATTTAATGTTCGAGCAAAAACGGCTGATTTTCGACAAAAGAGATAACACCCCCCCATTACGTCATGCTTCAGAAATGTGGAAAATGGTCCGTTTTCAAATGTTTTATTTTTGAACGTCAGTTCACATTTGTAGGTGGATCATCAGTGTTAGAGCTAAAATTAGCATGTTTAAAGTGATTTTCATGCTTCCAGGGGCTCGGGAAGTTAATTAAATACCATTTGGAGGCATTTAATGTTCGAGCAAAAACGGCTGATTTTCGACAAAAGAGATAACACCCCCCCATTACGTCATGCTTCAGAAATGTGGAAAATGGTCCGTTTTCAAATGTTTTATTTTTGAACGTCAGTTCACATTTGTAGGTGGATCATCAGTGTTAGAGCTAAAATTAGCATGTTTAAAGTGATTTTCATGCTTCCAGGGGCCCAAAACACAAGATTTATGGAATGGTTAAAAGTGCATGAAAATGGCCAATTTACTCACTCTGAGTTCTCAAAAAGGGTTTCTTCACCCCGGGAAGTTAATTAAATACCATTTGGAGGCATTTAATGTTCGAGCAAAAACGGCTGATTTTCGACAAAAGAGATAACACCCCCCCATTAGGTCATGCTTCAGAAATGTGGAAAATGGTCCGTTTTCAAATGTTTTATTTTTGAACGTCAGTTCACATTTGTAGGTGGATCATCAGTGTTAGAGCTAAAATTAGCATGTTTAAAGTGATTTTCATGCTTCCAGGGGCCCAAAACACAAGATTAATGGAATGGTTAAATGTGCATGAAAATGGCCAATTTACTCACTCTGAGTTCTCAAAAAGGGTTTCTTCACCCCGGGAAGTGAAATAAATACCATTTGGAGGCATTTAATGTTCGAGCAAAAACGGCTGATTTTCGACAAAAGAGATAACACCCCCCCATTACGTCATGCTTCAGAAATGTGGAAAATGGTCCGTTTTCAAATGTTTTATTTTTGAACGTCAGTTCACATTTGTAGGTGGATCATCAGTGTTAGAGCTAAAATTAGCATGTTTAAAGTGATTTTCATGCTTCCAGGGGCTCGGGAAGTTAATTAAATACCATTTGGAGGCATTTAATGTTCGAGCAAAAACGGCTGATTTTCGACAAAAGAGATAACACCCCCCCATTACGTCATGCTTCAGAAATGTGGAAAATGGTCCGTTTTCAAATGTTTTATTTTTGAACGTCAGTTCACATTTGTAGGTGGATCATCAGTGTTAGAGCTAAAATTAGCATGTTTAAAGTGAATTTCATGCTTCCAGGGGCCCAAAACACAAGATTTATGGAATGGTTAAAAGTGCATGAAAATGGCCAATTTACTCACTCTGAGTTCTCAAAAAGGGTTTCTTCACCCCGGGAAGTTAATTAAATACCATTTGGAGGCATTTAATGTTCGAGCAAAAACGGCTGATTTTCGACAAAAGAGATAACACCCCCCCATTACGTCATGCTTCAGAAATGTGGAAAATGGTCCGTTTTCAAATGTTTTATTTTTGAACGTCAGTTCACATTTGTAGGTGGATCATCAGTGTTAGAGCTAAAATTAGCATGTTTAAAGTGATTTTCATGCTTCCAGGGGCTCGGGAAGTTAATTAAATACCATTTGGAGGCATTTAATGTTCGAGCAAAAACGGCTGATTTTCGACAAAAGAGATAACACCCCCCCATTACGTCATGCTTCAGAAATGTGGAAAATGGTCCGTTTTCAAATGTTTTATTTTTGAACGTCAGTTCACATTTGTAGGTGGATCATCAGTGTTAGAGCTAAAATTAGCATGTTTAAAGTGATTTTCATGCTTCCAGGGGCTCGGGAAGTTAATTAAATACCATTTGGAGGCATTTAATGTTCGAGCAAAAACGGCTGATTTTCGACAAAAGAGATAACACCCACCCATTACGTCATGCTTCAGAAATGTGGAAAATGGTCCGTTTTCAAATGTTTTATTTTTGAACGTCAGTTCACATTTGTAGGTGGATCATCAGTGTTAGAGCTAAAATTAGCATGTTTAAAGTGATTTTCATGCTTCCAGGGGCCCAAAACACAAGATTAATGGAATGGTTAAAAGTGCATGAAAATGGCCAATTTACTCACTCTGAGTTCTCAAAAAGGGTTTCTTCACCCCGGGAAGTTAATTAAATACCATTTGGAGGCATGTAATGTTCAAGCAAAAACGGCTGATTTTCGACAAAAGAGATAACACCCCCCCATTACGTCATGCTTCAGAAATGTGGAAAATGGTCCGTTTTCAAATGTTTTATTTTTGAACGTCAGTTCACATTTGTAGGTGGATCATCAGTGTTAGAGCTAAAATTAGCATGTTTAAAGTGATTTTCATGCTTCCAGGGGCTCGGGAAGTTAATTAAATACCATTTGGAGGCATTTAATGTTCGAGCAAAAACGGCTGATTTTCGACAAAAAAGATAACACCCCCCCATTACGTCATGCTTCAGAAATGTGGAAAATGGTCCGTTTTCAAATGTTTTATTTTTGAACATCAGTTCACATTTGTAGGTGGATCATCAGTGTTAGAGCTAAAATTAGCATGTTTCAAGTGATTTTCATGCTTCCAGGGGCTCGGGAAGTTAATTAAATACCATTTGGAGGCATTTAATGTTCGAGCAAAAACGGCTGATTTTCGACAAAAGAGATAACACCCCCCCATTACGTCATGCTTCAGAAATGTGGAAAATGGTCCGTTTTCAAATGTTTTATTTTTGAACGTCAGTTCACATTTGTAGGTGGATCATCAGTGTTAGAGCTAAAATTAGCATGTTTAAAGTGAATTTCATGCTTCCAGGGGCCCAAAACACAAGATTTATGGAATGGTTAAAAGTGCATGAAAATGGCCAATTTACTCACTCTGAGTTCTCAAAAAGGGTTTCTTCACCCCGGGAAGTTAATTAAATACCATTTGGAGGCATTTAATGTTCGAGCAAAAACGGCTGATTTTCGACAAAAGAGATAACACCCCCCCATTACGTCATGCTTCAGAAATGTGGAAAATGGTCCGTTTTCAAATGTTTTATTTTTGAACGTCAGTTCACATTTGTAGGTGGATCATCAGTGTTAGAGCTAAAATTAGCATGTTTAAAGTGATTTTCATGCTTCCAGGGGCTCGGGAAGTTAATTAAATACCATTTGGAGGCATTTAATGTTCAAGCAAAAACGGCTGATTTTCGACAAAAGAGATAACACCCCCCCATTACGTCATGCTTCAGAAATGTGGAAAATGGTCCGTTTTCAAATGTTTTATTTTTGAACGTCAGTTCACATTTGTAGGTGGATCATCAGTGTTAGAGCTAAAATTAGCATGTTTAAAGTGATTTTCATGCTTCCAGGGGCTTGGGAAGTTAATTAAATACCATTTGGAGGCATTTAATGTTCGAGCAAAAACGGCTGATTTTCGACAAAAGAGATAACACCCCCCCATTACGTCATGCTTCAGAAATGTGGAAAATGGTCCGTTTTCAAATGTTTTATTTTTGAATGTCAGTTCACATTTGTAGGTGGATCATCAGTGTTAGAGCTAAAATTAGCATGTTTAAAGTGATTTTCATGCTTCCAGGGGCCCAAAACACAAGATTAATGGAATGGTTAAAAGTGCATGAAAATGGCCAATTTACTCACTCTGAGTTCTCAAAAAGGGTTTCTTCACCCCGGGAAGTTAATTAAATACCATTTGGAGGCATGTAATGTTCAAGCAAAAACGGCTGATTTTCGACAAAAGAGATAACACCCCCCCATTACGTCATGCTTCAGAAATGTGGAAAATGGTCCGTTTTCAAATGTTTTATTTTTGAACGTCAGTTCACATTTGTAGGTGGATCATCAGTGTTAGAGCTAAAATTAGCATGTTTAAAGTGATTTTCATGCTTCCAGGGGCTCGGGAAGTTAATTAAATACCATTTGGAGGCATTTAATGTTCGAGCAAAAACGGCTGATTTTCGACAAAAAAGATAACACCCCCCCATTACGTCATGCTTCAGAAATGTGGAAAATGGTCCGTTTTCAAATGTTTTATTTTTGAACATCAGTTCACATTTGTAGGTGGATCATCAGTGTTAGAGCTAAAATTAGCATGTTTCAAGTGATTTTCATGCTTCCAGGGGCTCGGGAAGTTAATTAAATACCATTTGGAGGCATTTAATGTTCGAGCAAAAACGGCTGATTTTCGACAAAAGAGATAACACCCCCCCATTACGTCATGCTTCAGAAATGTGGAAAATGGTCCGTTTTCAAATGTTTTATTTTTGAACGTCAGTTCACATTTGAAGGTGGATCATCAGTGTTAGAGCTAACATTAGCATGTTTAAAGTGATTTTCATGCTTCCAGGGGCCCAAAACACAAGATTTATGGAATGGTTAAAAGTGCATGAAAATGGCCAATTTACTCACTCTGAGTTCTCAAAAAGGGTTTCTTCACCCCGGGAAGTTAATTAAATACCATTTGGAGGCATTTAATGTTCGAGCAAAAACGGCTGATTTTCGACAAAAGAGATAACACCCCCCCATTACGTCATGCTTCAGAAATGTGGAAAATGGTCCGTTTTCAAATGTTTTATTTTTGAACGTCAGTTCACATTTGTAGGTGGATCATCAGTGTTAGAGCTAAAATTAGCATGTTTAAAGTGATTTTCATGCTTCCAGGGGCTCGGGAAGTGAAATAAATACCATTTGGAGGCATTTAATGTTCGAGCAAAAACGGCTGATTTTTGACAAAAGAGATAACACCCCCCCATTACGTCATGCTTCAGAAATGTGGAAAATGGTCCGTTTTCAAATGTTTTATTTTTGAACGTCAGTTCACATTTGTAGGTGGATCATCAGTGTTAGAGCTAAAATTAGCATGTTTAAAGTGATTTTCATGCTTCCAGGGGCCCGGGAAGTTAATTAAATACCATTTGGAGGCATTTAATGTTCGAGCAAAAACGGCTGATTTTCGACAAAAGAGATAACACCCCCCCATTACGTCATGCTTCAGAAATGTGGAAAATGGTCCGTTTTCAAATGTTTTTTTTTTGAACGTCAGTTCACATTTGTAGGTGGATCATCAGTGTTAGAGCTAAAATTAGCATGTTTAAAGTGATTTTCATGCTTCCAGGGGCCCAAAACACAAGATTTATGGAATGGGTAAAAGTGCATGAAAATGGCCAATTTACTCACTCTGAGTTCTCAAAAAGGGTTTCTTCACCCCGGGAAGTGAATTAAATACCATTTGGAGGCATTTAATGTTCGAGCAAAAACGGCTGATTTTCGACAAAAGAGATAACACCCCCCCATTACGTCATGCTTCAGAAATGTGGAAAATGGTCCGTTTTCAAATGTTTTATTTTTGAACGTCAGTTCACATTTGTAGGTGGATCATCAGTGTTAGAGCTAAAATTTGCATGTTTAAAGTGATTTTCATGCTTCCAGGGGCCCAAAACACAAGATTAATGGAATGGTTAAAAGTGCATGAAAATGGCCAATTTACTCACTCTGAGTTCTCAAAAAGGGTTTCTTCACCCCGGGAAGTGAAATAAATACCATTTGGAGGCATTTAATGTTCGAGCAAAAACGGCTGATTTTCGACAAAAGAGATAACACCCCCCCATTACGTCATGCTTCAGAAATGTGGAAAATGGTCCGTTTTCAAATGTTTTATTTTTGAACGTCAGTTCACATTTGTAGGTGGATCATCAGTGTTAGAGCTAAAATTAGCATGTTTAAAGTGATTTTCATGCTTCCAGGGGCTCGGGAAGTTAATTAAATACCATTTGGAGGCATTTAATGTTCGAGCAAAAACGGCTGATTTTCGACAAAAAAGATAACACCCCCCCATTACGTCATGCTTCAGAAATGTGGAAAATGGTCCGTTTTCAAATGTTTTATTTTTGAACATCAGTTCACATTTGTAGGTGGATCATCAGTGTTAGAGCTCAAATTAGCATGTTTAAAGTGATTTTCATGCTTCCAGGGGCCCAAAACACAAGATTTATGGAATGGTTAAAAGTGCATGAAAATGGCCAATTTACTCACTCTGAGTTCTCAAAAAGGGTTTCTTCACCCCGGGAAGTGAAATAAATACCATTTGGAGGCATTTAATGTTCGAGCAAAAACGGCTGATTTTCGACAAAAGAGATAACACCCCCCCATTACGTCATGCTTCAGAAATGTGGAAATGGTCCGTTTTCAAATGTTTTATTTTTGAACGTCAGTTCACATTTGTAGGTGGATCATCAGTGTTAGAGCTAAAATTAGCATGTTTAAAGTGATTTTCATGCTTCCAGGGGCTCGGGAAGTTAATTAAATACCATTTGGAGGCATTTAATGTTCGAGCAAAAACGGCTGATTTTCGACAAAAGAGATAACACCCCCCCATTACGTCATGCTTCAGAAATGTGGAAAATGGTCCGTTTTCAAATGTTTTATTTTTGAACGTCAGTTCACATTTGTAGGTGGATCATCAGTGTTAGAGCTAAAATTAGCATGTTTAAAGTGAATTTCATGCTTCCAGGGGCCCAAAACACAAGATTTATGGAATGGTTAAAAGTGCATGAAAATGGCCAATTTACTCACTCTGAGTTCTCAAAAAGGGTTTCTTCACCCCGGGAAGTTAATTAAATACCATTTGGAGGCATTTAATGTTCGAGCAAAAACGGCTGATTTTCGACAAAAGAGATAACACCCCCCCATTACGTCATGCTTCAGAAATGTGGAAAATGGTCCGTTTTCAAATGTTTTATTTTTGAACGTCAGTTCACATTTGTAGGTGGATCATCAGTGTTAGAGCTAAAATTAGCATGTTTAAAGTGATTTTCATGCTTCCAGGGGCTCGGGAAGTTAATTAAATACCATTTGGAGGCATTTAATGTTCGAGCAAAAACGGCTGATTTTCGACAAAAGAGATAACACCCCCCCATTACGTCATGCTTCAGAAATGTGGAAAATGGTCCGTTTTCAAATGTTTTATTTTTGAACGTCAGTTCACATTTGTAGGTGGATCATCAGTGTTAGAGCTAAAATTAGCATGTTTAAAGTGATTTTCATGCTTCCAGGGGCTCGGGAAGTTAATTAAATACCATTTGGAGGCATTTAATGTTCGAGCAAAAACGGCTGATTTTCGACAAAAGAGATAACACCCCCCCATTACGTCATGCTTCAGAAATGTAGAAAATGGTCCGTTTTCAAATGTTTTATTTTTGAACGTCAGTTCACATTTGTAGGTGGATCATCAGTGTTAGAGCTAAAATTAGCATGTTTAAAGTGATTTTCATGCTTCCAGGGGCCCAAAAGACAAGATTAATGGAATGGTTAAAAGTGCATGAAAATGGCCAATTTACTCACTCTGAGTTCTCAAAAAGGGTTTCTTCACCCCGGGAAGTTAATTAAATACCATTTGGAGGCATGTAATGTTCAAGCAAAAACGGCTGATTTTCGACAAAAGAGATAACACCCCCCCATTACGTCATGCTTCAGAAATGTGGAAAATGGTCCGTTTTCAAATGTTTTATTTTTGAACGTCAGTTCACATTTGTAGGTGGATCATCAGTGTTAGAGCTAAAATTAGCATGTTTAAAGTGATTTTCATGCTTCCAGGGGCTCGGGAAGTTAATTAAATACCATTTGGAGGCATTTAATGTTCGAGCAAAAACGGCTGATTTTCGACAAAAAAGATAACACCCCCCCATTACGTCATGCTTCAGAAATGTGGAAAATGGTCCGTTTTCAAATGTTTTATTTTTGAACATCAGTTCACATTTGTAGGTGGATCATCAGTGTTAGAGCTAAAATTAGCATGTTTCAAGTGATTTTCATGCTTCCAGGGGCTCGGGAAGTTATTTAAATACCATTTGGAGGCATTTAATGTTCGAGCAAAAACGGCTGATTTTCGACAAAAGAGATAACACCCCCCCATTACGTCATGCTTCAGAAATGTGGAAAATGGTCCGTTTTCAAATGTTTTATTTTTGAACGTCAGTTCACATTTGTAGGTGGATCATCAGTGTTAGAGCTAAAATTAGCATGTTTAAAGTGATTTTCATGCTTCCAGGGGCTCGGGAAGTTAATTAAATACCATTTGGAGGCATTTAATGTTCGAGCAAAAACGGCTGATTTTCGACAAAAGAGATAACACCCCCCCATTACGTCATGCTTCAGAAATGTGGAAAATGGTCCGTTTTCAAATGTTTTATTTTTGAACGTCAGTTCACATTTGTAGGTGGATCATCAGTGTTAGAGCTAAAATTAGCATGTTTAAAGTGATTTTCATGCTTCCAGGGGCCCAAAACACAAGATTAATGGAATGGTTAAAAGTGCATGAAAATGGCCAATTTACTCACTCTGAGTTCTCAAAAAGGGTTTCTTCACCCCGGGAAGTTAATTAAATACCATTTGGAGGCATGTAATGTTCAAGCAAAAACGGCTGATTTTCGACAAAAGAGATAACACCCCCCCATTACGTCATGCTTCAGAAATGTGGAAAATGGTCAGTTTTCAAATGTTTTATTTTTGAACGTCAGTTCACATTTGTAGGTGGATCATCAGTGTTAGAGCTAAAATTAGCATGTTTAAAGTGATTTTCATGCTTCCAGGGGCTCGGGAAGTTAATTAAATACCATTTGGAGGCATTTAATGTTCGAGCAAAAACGGCTGATTTTCGACAAAAAAGATAACACCCCCCCCATTACGTCATGCTTCAGAAATGTGGAAAATGGTCTGTTTTCAAATGTTTTATTTTTGAACATCAGTTCACATTTGTAGGTGGATCATCAGTGTTAGAGCTAAAATTAGCATGTTTCAAGTGATTTTCATGCTTCCAGGGGCTCAGGAAGTTAATTAAATACCATTTGGAGGCATTTAATGTTCGAGCAAAAACGGCTGATTTTCGACAAAAGAGATAACACCCCCCCATTACGTCATGCTTCAGAAATGTGGAAAATGGTCCGTTTTCAAATGTTTTATTTTTGAACGTCAGTTCACATTTGTAGGTGGAACATCAGTGTTAGAGCTAAAATTAGCATGTTTAAAGTGATTTTGATGCTTCCAGGGGCCCGGGAAGTTAATTAAATACCATTTGGAGGCATTTAATGTTCGAGCAAAAACGGCTGATTTTCGACAAAAGAGATAACACCCCCCCATTACGTCATGCTTCAGAAATGTGGAAAATGGTCCGTTTTCAAATGTTTTTTTTTTGAACGTCAGTTCACATTTGTAGGTGGATCATCAGTGTTAGAGCTAAAATTAGCATGTTTAAAGTGATTTTCATGCTTCCAGGGGCCCAAAACACAAGATTTATGGAATGGTTAAAAGTGCATGAAAATGGCCAATTTACTCACTCTGAGTTCTCAAAAAGGGTTTCTTCACCCCGGGAAGTTAATTAAATACCATTTGGAGGCATTTAATGTTCGAGCAAAAACGGCTGATTTTCGACAAAAGAGATAACACCCCCCCATTACGTCATGCTTCAGAAATGTGGAAAATGGTCCGTTTTCAAATGTTTTATTTTTGAACGTCAGTTCACATTTGTAGGTGGATCATCAGTGTTAGAGCTAAAATTAGCATGTTTAAAGTGATTTTCATGCTTCCAGGGGCTCGGGAAGTGAAATAAATACCATTTGGAGGCATTTAATGTTCGAGCAAAAACGGCTGATTTTTGACAAAAGAGATAACACCCCCCCATTACGTCATGCTTCAGAAATGTGGAAAATGGTCCGCTTTCAAATGTTTTATTTTTGAACGTCAGTTCACATTTGTAGGTGGATCATCAGTGTTAGAGCTAAAATTAGCATGTTTAAAGTGATTTTGATGCTTCCAGGGGCCCGGGAAGTTAATTAAATACCATTTGGAGGCATTTAATGTTCGAGCAAAAACGGCTGATTTTCGACAAAAGAGATAACACCCCCCCATTACGTCATGCTTCAGAAATGTGGAAAATGGTCCGTTTTCAAATGTTTTTTTTTTTAACGTCAGTTCACATTTGTAGGTGGATCATCAGTGTTAGAGCTAAAATTAGCATGTTTAAAGTGATTTTCATGCTTCCAGGGGCCCAAAACACAAGATTTATGGAATGGGTAAAAGTGCATGAAAATGGCCAATTTACTCACTCTGAGTTCTCAAAAAGGGTTTCTTCACCCCGGGAAGTGAATTAAATACCATTTGGAGGCATTTAATGTTCGAGCAAAAACGGCTGATTTTCGACAAAAGAGATAACACCCCCCCATTACGTCATGCTTCAGAAATGTGGAAAATGGTCCGTTTTCAAATGTTTTATTTTTGAACGTCAGTTCACATTTGTAGGTGGATCATCAGTGTTAGAGCTCAAATTAGCATGTTTAAAGTGATTTTCATGCTTCCAGGGGCCCAAAACACAAGATTTATGGAATGGTTAAAAGTGCATGAAAATGGCCAATTTACTCACTCTGAGTTCTCAAAAAGGGTTTCTTCACCCCGGGGAGTGAAATAAATACCATTTGGAGGCATTTAATGTTCGAGCAAAAACGGCTGATTTTCAACAAAAGAGATAACACCCCCCCATTACGTCATGCTTCAGAAATGTGGAAATGGTCCGTTTTCAAATGTTTTATTTTTGAACGTCAGTTCACATTTGTAGGTGGATCATCAGTGTTAGAGCTAAAATTAGCATGTTTAAAGTGATTTTCATGCTTCCAGGGGCTCGGGAAGTTAATTAAATACCATTTGGAGGCATTTAATGTTCGAGCAAAAACGGCTGATTTTCGACAAAAAAGATAACACCCCCCCATTACGTCATGCTTCAGAAATGTGGAAAATGGTCCGTTTTCAAATGTTTTATTTTTGAACATCAGTTCACATTTGTAGGTGGATCATCAGTGTTAGAGCTAAAATTAGCATGTTTCAAGTGATTTTCATGCTTCCAGGGGCTCGGGAAGTTAATTAAATACCATTTGGAGGCATTTAATGTTCGAGCAAAAACGGCTGATTTTCGACAAAAGAGATAACACCCCCCCATTACGTCATGCTTCAGAAATGTGGAAAATGGTCCGTTTTCAAATGTTTTATTTTTGAACGTCAGTTCACATTTGTAGGTGGATCATCAGTGTTAGAGCTAAAATTAGCATGTTTAAAGTGATTTTCATGCTTCCAGGGGCTCGGGAAGTTAATTGAATACCATTTGGAGGCATTTAATGTTCGAGCAAAAACGGCTGATTTTCGACAAAAGAGATAACACACCCCCATTACGTCATGCTTCAGAAATGTGGAAAATGGTCCGTTTTCAAATGTTTTATTTTTGAACGTCAGTTCACATTTGTAGGTGGATCATCAGTGTTAGAGCTAAAATTAGCATGTTTAAAGTGATTTTCATGCTTCCAGGGGCTCGGGAAGTTAATTAAATACCATTTGGAGGCATTTAATGTTCGAGCAAAAACGGCAGATTTTCGACAAAAGAGATAACACCCCCCCATTACGTCATGCTTCAGAAATGTGGAAAATGGTCCGTTTTCAAATGTTTTATTTTTGAACGTCAGTTCACATTTGTAGGTGGATCATCAGTGTTAGAGCTAAAATTAGCATGTTTAAAGTGATTTTCATGCTTCCAGGGGCTCGGGAAGTTAATTAAATACCATTTGGAGGCATTTAATGTTCGAGCAAAAACGGCTGATTTTCGACAAAAGAGATAACACCCCCCCATTACGTCATGCTTCAGAAATGTGGAAAATGGTCCGTTTTCAAATGTTTTATTTTTGAACGTCAGTTCACATTTGTAGGTGGATCATCAGTGTTAGAGCTAAAATTAGCATGTTTAAAGTGAATTTCATGCTTCCAGGGGCCCAAAACACAAGATTTATGGAATGGTTAAAAGTGCATGAAAATGGCCAATTTACTCACTCTGAGTTCTCAAAAAGGGTTTCTTCACCCCGGGAAGTTAATTAAATACCATTTGGAGGCATTTAATGTTCGAGCAAAAACGGCTGATTTTCGACAAAAGAGATAACACCCCCCCATTACGTCATGCTTCAGAAATGTGGAAAATGGTCCGTTTTCAAATGTTTTATTTTTGAACGTCAGTTCACATTTGTAGGTGGATCATCAGTGTTAGAGCTAAAATTAGCATGTTTAAAGTGATTTTCATGCTTCCAGGGGCTCGGGAAGTTAATTAAATACCATTTGGAGGCATTTAATGTTCGAGCAAAAACGGCTGATTTTCGACAAAAGAGATAACACCCCCCCATTACGTCATGCTTCAGAAATGTGGAAAATGGTCCGTTTTCAAATGTTTTATTTTTGAACGTCAGTTCACATTTGTAGGTGGATCATCAGTGTTAGAGCTAAAATTAGCATGTTTAAAGTGATTTTCATGCTTCCAGGGGCTCGGGAAGTTAATTAAATACCATTTGGAGGCATTTAATGTTCGAGCAAAAACGGCTGATTTTCGACAAAAGAGATAACACCCCCCCCATTACGTCATGCTTCAGAAATGTGGAAAATGGTCCGTTTTCAAATGTTTTATTTTTGAACGTCAGTTCACATTTGTAGGTGGATCATCAGTGTTAGAGCTAAAATTAGCATGTTTAAAGTGATTTTCATGCTTCCAGGGGCCCAAAACACAAGATTAATGGAATGGTTAAAAGTGCATGAAAATGGCCAATTTACTCACTCTGAGTTCTCAAAAAGGGTTTCTTCACCCCGGGAAGTTAATTAAATACCATTTGGAGGCATGTAATGTTCAAGCAAAAACGGCTGATTTTCGACAAAAGAGATAACACCCCCCCATTACGTCATGCTTCAGAAATGTGGAAAATGGTCCGTTTTCAAATGTTTTATTTTTGAACGTCAGTTCACATTTGTAGGTGGATCATCAGTGTTAGAGCTAAAATTAGCATGTTTAAAGTGATTTTCATGCTTCCAGGGGCTCGGGAAGTTAATTAAATACCATTTGGAGGCATTTAATGTTCGAGCAAAAACGGCTGATTTTCGACAAAAAAGATAACACCCCCCCATTACGTCATGCTTCAGAAATGTGGAAAATGGTCCGTTTTCAAATGTTTTATTTTTGAACATCAGTTCACATTTGTAGGTGGATCATCAGTGTTAGAGCTAAAATTAGCATGTTTCAAGTGATTTTCATGCTTCCAGGGGCTCGGGAAGTTAATTAAATACCATTTGGAGGCATTTAATGTTCGAGCAAAAACGGCTGATTTTCGACAAAAGAGATAACACCCCCCCATTACGTCATGCTTCAGAAATGTGGAAAATGGTCCGTTTTCAAATGTTTTATTTTTGAACGTCAGTTCACATTTGTAGGTGGATCATCAGTGTTAGAGCTAAAATTAGCATGTTTAAAGTGAATTTCATGCTTCCAGGGGCCCAAAACACAAGATTTATGGAATGGTTAAAAGTGCATGAAAATGGCCAATTTACTCACTCTGAGTTCTCAAAAAGGGTTTCTTCACCCCGGGAAGTTAATTAAATACCATTTGGAGGCATTTAATGTTCGAGCAAAAACGGCTGATTTTCGACAAAAGAGATAACACCCCCCCATTACGTCATGCTTCAGAAATGTGGAAAATGGTCCGTTTTCAAATGTTTTATTTTTGAACGTCAGTTCACATTTGTAGGTGGATCATCAGTGTTAGAGCTAAAATTAGCATGTTTAAAGTGATTTTCATGCTTCCAGGGGCTCGGGAAGTTAATTAAATACCATTTGGAGGCATTTAATGTTCGAGCAAAAACGGCTGATTTTCGACAAAAGAGATAACACCCCCCCATTACGTCATGCTTCAGAAATGTGGAAAATGGTCCGTTTTCAAATGTTTTATTTTTGAACGTCAGTTCACATTTGTAGGTGGATCATCAGTGTTAGAGCTAAAATTAGCATGTTTAAAGTGATTTTCATGCTTCCAGGGGCTCGGGAAGTTAATTAAATACCATTTGGAGGCATTTAATGTTCGAGCAAAAACGGCTGATTTTCGACAAAAGAGATAACACCCCCCCATTACGTCATGCTTCAGAAATGTGGAAAATGGTCCGTTTTCAAATGTTTTATTTTTGAACGTCAGTTCACATTTGTAGGTGGATCATCAGTGTTAGAGCTAAAATTAGCATGTTTAAAGTGATTTTCATGCTTCCAGGGGCCCAAAACACAAGATTAATGGAATGGTTAAAAGTGCATGAAAATGGCCAATTTACTCACTCTGAGTTCTCAAAAAGGGTTTCTTCACCCCGGGAAGTTAATTAAATACCATTTGGAGGCATGTAATGTTCAAGCAAAAACGGCTGATTTTCGACAAAAGAGATAACACCCCCCCATTACGTCATGCTTCAGAAATGTGGAAAATGGTCCGTTTTCAAATGTTTTATTTTTGAACGTCAGTTCACATTTGTAGGTGGATCATCAGTGTTAGAGCTAAAATTAGCATGTTTAAAGTGATTTTCATGCTTCCAGGGGCTCGGGAAGTTAATTAAATACCATTTGGAGGCATTTAATGTTCGAGCAAAAACGGCTGATTTTCGACAAAAAAGATAACACCCCCCCATTACGTCATGCTTCAGAAATGTGGAAAATGGTCCGTTTTCAAATGTTTTATTTTTGAACATCAGTTCACATTTGTAGGTGGATCATCAGTGTTAGAGCTAAAATTAGCATGTTTCAAGTGATTTTCATGCTTCCAGGGGCTCGGGAAGTTAATTAAATACCATTTGGAGGCATTTAATGTTCGAGCAAAAACGGCTGATTTTCGACAAAAGAGATAACACCCCCCCATTACGTCATGCTTCAGAAATGTGGAAAATGGTCCGTTTTCAAATGTTTTATTTTTGAACGTCAGTTCACATTTGTAGGTGGATCATCAGTGTTAGAGCTAAAATTAGCATGTTTAAAGTGATTTTCATGCTTCCAGGGGCCCAAAACACAAGATTTATGGAATGGTTAAAAGTGCATGAAAATGGCCAATTTACTCACTCTGAGTTCTCAAAAAGGGTTTCTTCACCCCGGGAAGTTAATTAAATACCATTTGGAGGCATTTAATGTTCGAGCAAAAACGGCTGATTTTCGACAAAAGAGATAACACCCCCCCATTACGTCATGCTTCAGAAATGTGGAAAATGGTCCGTTTTCAAATGTTTTATTTTTGAACGTCAGTTCACATTTGTAGGTGGATCATCAGTGTTAGAGCTAAAATTAGCATGTTTAAAGTGATTTTCATGCTTCCAGGGGCTCGGGAAGTGAAATAAATACCATTTGGAGGCATTTAATGTTCGAGCAAAAACGGCTGATTTTCGACAAAAGAGATAACACCCCCCCATTACGTCATGCTTCAGAAATGTGGAAAATGGTCCGTTTTCAAATGTTTTATTTTTGAACGTCAGTTCACATTTGTAGGTGGATCATCAGTGTTAGAGCTAAAATTAGCATGTTTAAAGTGATTTTCATGCTTCCAGGGGCCCAAAACACAAGATTTATGGAATGGTTAAAAGTGCATGAAAATGGCCAATTTACTCACTCTGAGTTCTCAAAAAGGGTTTCTTCACCCCGGGAAGTTAATTAAATACCATTTGGAGGCATTTAATGTTCGAGCAAAAACGGCTGATTTTCGACAAAAGAGATAACACCCCCCCATTACGTCATGCTTCAGAAATGTGGAAAATGGTCCGTTTTCAAATGTTTTATTTTTGAACGTCAGTTCACATTTGTAGGTGGATCATCAGTGTTAGAGCTAAAATTAGCATGTTTAAAGTGATTTTCATGCTTCCAGGGGCTCGGGAAGTGAAATAAATACCATTTGGAGGCATTTAATGTTCGAGCAAAAACGGCTGATTTTTGACAAAAGAGATAACACCCCCCCATTACGTCATGCTTCAGAAATGTGGAAAATGGTCCGTTTTCAAATGTTTTATTTTTGAACGTCAGTTCACATTTGTAGGTGGATCATCAGTGTTAGAGCTAAAATTAGCATGTTTAAAGTGATTTTCATGCTTCCAGGGGCTCGGGAAGCTAATTAAATACCATTTGGAGGCATTTAATGTTCGAGCAAAAACGGCTGATTTTCGACAAAAGAGATAACACCCCCCCATTACGTCATGCTTCAGAAATGTGGAAAATGGTCCGTTTTCAAATGTTTTATTTTTGAACGTCAGTTCACATTTGTAGGTGGATCATCAGTGTTAGAGCTAAAATTAGCATGTTTAAAGTGATTTTCATGCTTCCAGGGGCCCAAAACACAAGATTTATGGAATGGTTAAAAGTGCATGAAAATGGCCAATTTACTCACTCTGAGTTCTCAAAAAGGGTTTCTTCACCCCGGGAAGTTAATTAAATACCATTTGGAGGCATTTAATGTTCGAGCAAAAACGGCTGATTTTCGACAAAAGAGATAACACCCCCCCATTACGTCATGCTTCAGAAATGTGGAAAATGGTCCGTTTTCAAATGTTTTATTTTTGAACGTCAGTTCACATTTGTAGGTGGATCATCAGTGTTAGAGCTAAAATTAGCATGTTTAAAGTGATTTTCATGCTTCCAGGGGCTCGGGAAGTTAATTAAATACCATTTGGAGGCATTTAATGTTCGAGCAAAAACGGCTGATTTTCGACAAAAGAGATAACACCCCCCCATTACGTCATGCTTCAGAAATGTGGAAAATGGTCCGTTTTCAAATGTTTTATTTTTGAACGTCAGTTCACATTTGTAGGTGGATCATCAGTGTTAGAGCTAAAATTAGCATGTTTAAAGTGAATTTCATGCTTCCAGGGGCCCAAAACACAAGATTTATGGAATGGTTAAAAGTGCCTGAAAATGGCCAATTTACTCACTCTGAGTTCTCAAAAAGGGTTTCTTCACCCCGGGAAGTTAATTAAATACCATTTGGAGGCATTTAATGTTCGAGCAAAAACGGCTGATTTTCGACAAAAGAGATAACACCCCCCCATTACGTCATGCTTCAGAAATGTGGAAAATGGTCCGTTTTCAAATGTTTTATTTTTGAACGTCAGTTCACATTTGTAGGTGGATCATCAGTGTTAGAGCTAAAATTAGCATGTTTAAAGTGATTTTCATGCTTCCAGGGGCTCGGGAAGTTAATTAAATACCATTTGGAGGCATTTAATGTTCGAGCAAAAACGGCTGATTTTCGACAAAAGAGATAACACCCCCCCATTACGTCATGCTTCAGAAATGTGGAAAATGGTCCGTTTTCAAATGTTTTATTTTTGAACGTCAGTTCACATTTGTAGGTGGATCATCAGTGTTAGAGCTAAAATTAGCATGTTTAAAGTGATTTTCATGCTTCCAGGGGCTCGGGAAGTTAATTAAATACCATTTGGAGGCATTTAATGTTCGAGCAAAAACGGCTGATTTTCGACAAAAGAGATAACACCCCCCCATTACGTCATGCTTCAGAAATGTGGAAAATGGTCCGTTTTCAAATGTTTTATTTTTGAACGTCAGTTCACATTTGTAGGTGGATCATCAGTGTTAGAGCTAAAATTAGCATGTTTAAAGTGATTTTCATGCTTCCAGGGGCCCAAAACACAAGATTAATGGAATGGTTAAAAGTGCATGAAAATGGCCAATTTACTCACTCTGAGTTCTCAAAAAGGGTTTCTTCACCCCGGGAAGTTAATTAAATACCATTTGGAGGCATTTAATGTTCGAGCAAAAACGGCTGATTTTCGAAAAAAGAGATAACACCCCCCCATTACGTCATGCTTCAGAAATGTGGAAAATGGTCCGTTTTCAAATGTTTTATTTTTGAACGTCAGTTCACATTTGTAAGTGGATCATCAGTGTTAGAGCTAAAATTAGCATGTTTAAAGTGATTTTCATGCTTCCAGGGGCTCGGGAAGTTAATTAAATACCATTTGGAGGCATTTAATGTTCGAGCAAAAACGGCTGATTTTCGACAAAAGAGATAACACCCCCCCATTACGTCATGCTTCAGAAATGTGGAAAATGGTCCGTTTTCAAATGTTTTATTTTTGAACGTCAGTTCACATTTGTAGGTGGATCATCAGTGTTAGAGCTAAAATTAGCATGTTTAAAGTGATTTTCATGCTTCCAGGGGCTCGGGAAGTTAATTAAATACCATTTGGAGGCATTTAATGTTCGAGCAAAAACGGCTGATTTTCGACAAAAGAGATAACACCCCCCCATTACGTCATGCTTCAGAAATGTGGAAAATGGTCCGTTTTCAAATGTTTTATTTTTGAACGTCAGTTCACATTTGTAGGTGGATCATCAGTGTTAGAGCTAAAATTAGCATGTTTAAAGTGATTTTCATGCTTCCAGGGGCCCAAAACACAAGATTAATGGAATGGTTAAAAGTGCATGAAAATGGCCAATTTACTCACTCTGAGTTCTCAAAAAGGGTTTCTTCACCCCGGGAAGTTAATTAAATACCATTTGGAGGCATGTAATGTTCAAGCAAAAACGGCTGATTTTCGACAAAAGAGATAACACCCCCCCATTACGTCATGCTTCAGAAATGTGGAAAATGGTCCGTTTTCAAATGTTTTATTTTTGAACGTCAGTTCACATTTGTAGGTGGATCATCAGTGTTAGAGCTAAAATTAGCATGTTTAAAGTGATTTTCATGCTTCCAGGGGCTCGGGAAGTTAATTAAATACCATTTGGAGGCATTTAATGTTCGAGCAAAAACGGCTGATTTTCGACAAAAAAGATAACACCCCCCCCATTACGTCATGCTTCAGAAATGTGGAAAATGGTCTGTTTTCAAATGTTTTATTTTTGAACATCAGTTCACATTTGTAGGTGGATCATCAGTGTTAGAGCTAAAATTAGCATGTTTCAAGTGATTTTCATGCTTCCAGGGGCTCAGGAAGTTAATTAAATACCATTTGGAGGCATTTAATGTTCGAGCAAAAACGGCTGATTTTCGACAAAAGAGATAACACCCCCCCATTACGTCATGCTTCAGAAATGTGGAAAATGGTCCGTTTTCAAATGTTTTATTTTTGAACGTCAGTTCACATTTGTAGGTGGAACATCAGTGTTAGAGCTAAAATTAGCATGTTTAAAGTGATTTTCATGCTTCCAGGGGCCCAAAACACAAGATTTATGGAATGGTTAAAAGTGCATGAAAATGGCCAATTTACTCACTCTGAGTTCTCAAAAAGGGTTTCTTCACCCCGGGAAGTTAATTAAATACCATTTGGAGGCATTTAATGTTCGAGCAAAAACGGCTGATTTTCGACAAAAGAGATAACACCCCCCCATTACGTCATGCTTCAGAAATGTGGAAAATGGTCCGTTTTCAAATGTTTTATTTTTGAACGTCAGTTCACATTTGTAGGTGGATCATCAGTGTTAGAGCTAAAATTAGCATGTTTAAAGTGATTTTCATGCTTCCAGGGGCTCGGGAAGTGAAATAAATACCATTTGGAGGCATTTAATGTTCGAGCAAAAACGGCTGATTTTTGACAAAAGAGATAACACCCCCCCATTACGTCATGCTTCAGAAATGTGGAAAATGGTCCGCTTTCAAATGTTTTATTTTTGAACGTCAGTTCACATTTGTAGGTGGATCATCAGTGTTAGAGCTAAAATTAGCATGTTTAAAGTGATTTTGATGCTTCCAGGGGCCCGGGAAGTTAATTAAATACCATTTGGAGGCATTTAATGTTCGAGCAAAAACGGCTGATTTTCGACAAAAGAGATAACACCCCCCCATTACGTCATGCTTCAGAAATGTGGAAAATGGTCCGTTTTCAAATGTTTTTTTTTTTAACGTCAGTTCACATTTGTAGGTGGATCATCAGTGTTAGAGCTAAAATTAGCATGTTTAAAGTGATTTTCATGCTTCCAGGGGCCCAAAACACAAGATTTATGGAATGGGTAAAAGTGCATGAAAATGGCCAATTTACTCACTCTGAGTTCTCAAAAAGGGTTTCTTCACCCCGGGAAGTGAATTAAATACCATTTGGAGGCATTTAATGTTCGAGCAAAAACGGCTGATTTTCGACAAAAGAGATAACACCCCCCCATTACGTCATGCTTCAGAAATGTGGAAAATGGTCCGTTTTCAAATGTTTTATTTTTGAACGTCAGTTCACATTTGTAGGTGGATCATCAGTGTTAGAGCTCAAATTAGCATGTTTAAAGTGATTTTCATGCTTCCAGGGGCCCAAAACACAAGATTTATGGAATGGTTAAAAGTGCATGAAAATGGCCAATTTACTCACTCTGAGTTCTCAAAAAGGGTTTCTTCACCCCGGGAAGTGAAATAAATACCATTTGGAGGCATTTAATGTTCGAGCAAAAACGGCTGATTTTCAACAAAAGAGATAACACCCCCCCATTACGTCATGCTTCAGAAATGTGGAAATGGTCCGTTTTCAAATGTTTTATTTTTGAACGTCAGTTCACATTTGTAGGTGGATCATCAGTGTTAGAGCTAAAATTAGCATGTTTAAAGTGATTTTCATGCTTCCAGGGGCTCGGGAAGTTAATTGAATACCATTTGGAGGCATTTAATGTTCGAGCAAAAACGGCTGATTTTCGACAAAAGAGATAACACACCCCCATTACGTCATGCTTCAGAAATGTGGAAAATGGTCCGTTTTCAAATGTTTTATTTTTGAACGTCAGTTCACATTTGTAGGTGGATCATCAGTGTTAGAGCTAAAATTAGCATGTTTAAAGTGATTTTCATGCTTCCAGGGGCTCGGGAAGTTAATTAAATACCATTTGGAGGCATTTAATGTTCGAGCAAAAACGGCTGATTTTCGACAAAAAAGATAACACCCCCCCATTACGTCATGCTTCAGAAATGTGGAAAATGGTCCGTTTTCAAATGTTTTATTTTTGAACGTCAGTTCACATTTGTAGGTGGATCATCAGTGTTAGAGCTAAAATTAGCATGTTTAAAGTGATTTTCATGCTTCCAGGGGCTCGGGAAGTTAATTGAATACCATTTGGAGGCATTTAATGTTCGAGCAAAAACGGCTGATTTTCGACAAAAGAGATAACACACCCCCATTACGTCATGCTTCAGAAATGTGGAAAATGGTCCGTTTTCAAATGTTTTATTTTTGAACGTCAGTTCACATTTGTAGGTGGATCATCAGTGTTAGAGCTAAAATTAGCATGTTTAAAGTGATTTTCATGCTTCCAGGGGCTCGGGAAGTTAATTAAATACCATTTGGAGGCATTTAATGTTCGAGCAAAAACGGCAGATTTTCGACAAAAGAGATAACACCCCCCCATTACGTCATGCTTCAGAAATGTGGAAAATGGTCCGTTTTCAAATGTTTTATTTTTGAACGTCAGTTCACATTTGTAGGTGGATCATCAGTGTTAGAGCTAAAATTAGCATGTTTAAAGTGATTTTCATGCTTCCAGGGGCTCGGGAAGTTAATTAAATACCATTTGGAGGCATTTAATGTTCGAGCAAAAACGGCTGATTTTCGACAAAAGAGATAACACCCCCCCATTACGTCATGCTTCAGAAATGTGGAAAATGGTCCGTTTTCAAATGTTTTATTTTTGAACGTCAGTTCACATTTGTAGGTGGATCATCAGTGTTAGAGCTAAAATTAGCATGTTTAAAGTGAATTTCATGCTTCCAGGGGCCCAAAACACAAGATTTATGGAATGGTTAAAAGTGCATGAAAATGGCCAATTTACTCACTCTGAGTTCTCAAAAAGGGTTTCTTCACCCCGGGAAGTTAATTAAATACCATTTGGAGGCATTTAATGTTCGAGCAAAAACGGCTGATTTTCGACAAAAGAGATAACACCCCCCCATTACGTCATGCTTCAGAAATGTGGAAAATGGTCCGTTTTCAAATGTTTTATTTTTGAACGTCAGTTCACATTTGTAGGTGGATCATCAGTGTTAGAGCTAAAATTAGCATGTTTAAAGTGATTTTCATGCTTCCAGGGGCTCGGGAAGTTAATTAAATACCATTTGGAGGCATTTAATGTTCGAGCAAAAACGGCTGATTTTCGACAAAAGAGATAACACCCCCCCATTACGTCATGCTTCAGAAATGTGGAAAATGGTCCGTTTTCAAATGTTTTATTTTTGAACGTCAGTTCACATTTGTAGGTGGATCATCAGTGTTAGAGCTAAAATTAGCATGTTTAAAGTGATTTTCATGCTTCCAGGGGCTCGGGAAGTTAATTAAATACCATTTGGAGGCATTTAATGTTCGAGCAAAAACGGCTGATTTTCGACAAAAGAGATAACACCCCCCCCATTACGTCATGCTTCAGAAATGTGGAAAATGGTCCGTTTTCAAATGTTTTATTTTTGAACGTCAGTTCACATTTGTAGGTGGATCATCAGTGTTAGAGCTAAAATTAGCATGTTTAAAGTGATTTTCATGCTTCCAGGGGCCCAAAACACAAGATTAATGGAATGGTTAAAAGTGCATGAAAATGGCCAATTTACTCACTCTGAGTTCTCAAAAAGGGTTTCTTCACCCCGGGAAGTTAATTAAATACCATTTGGAGGCATGTAATGTTCAAGCAAAAACGGCTGATTTTCGACAAAAGAGATAACACCCCCCCATTACGTCATGCTTCAGAAATGTGGAAAATGGTCCGTTTTCAAATGTTTTATTTTTGAACGTCAGTTCACATTTGTAGGTGGATCATCAGTGTTAGAGCTAAAATTAGCATGTTTAAAGTGATTTTCATGCTTCCAGGGGCTCGGGAAGTTAATTAAATACCATTTGGAGGCATTTAATGTTCGAGCAAAAACGGCTGATTTTCGACAAAAAAGATAACACCCCCCCATTACGTCATGCTTCAGAAATGTGGAAAATGGTCCGTTTTCAAATGTTTTATTTTTGAACATCAGTTCACATTTGTAGGTGGATCATCAGTGTTAGAGCTAAAATTAGCATGTTTCAAGTGATTTTCATGCTTCCAGGGGCTCGGGAAGTTAATTAAATACCATTTGGAGGCATTTAATGTTCGAGCAAAAACGGCTGATTTTCGACAAAAGAGATAACACCCCCCCATTACGTCATGCTTCAGAAATGTGGAAAATGGTCCGTTTTCAAATGTTTTATTTTTGAACGTCAGTTCACATTTGTAGGTGGATCATCAGTGTTAGAGCTAAAATTAGCATGTTTAAAGTGAATTTCATGCTTCCAGGGGCCCAAAACACAAGATTTATGGAATGGTTAAAAGTGCATGAAAATGGCCAATTTACTCACTCTGAGTTCTCAAAAAGGGTTTCTTCACCCCGGGAAGTTAATTAAATACCATTTGGAGGCATTTAATGTTCGAGCAAAAACGGCTGATTTTCGACAAAAGAGATAACACCCCCCCATTACGTCATGCTTCAGAAATGTGGAAAATGGTCCGTTTTCAAATGTTTTATTTTTGAACGTCAGTTCACATTTGTAGGTGGATCATCAGTGTTAGAGCTAAAATTAGCATGTTTAAAGTGATTTTCATGCTTCCAGGGGCTCGGGAAGTTAATTAAATACCATTTGGAGGCATTTAATGTTCGAGCAAAAACGGCTGATTTTCGACAAAAGAGATAACACCCCCCCATTACGTCATGCTTCAGAAATGTGGAAAATGGTCCGTTTTCAAATGTTTTATTTTTGAACGTCAGTTCACATTTGTAGGTGGATCATCAGTGTTAGAGCTAAAATTAGCATGTTTAAAGTGATTTTCATGCTTCCAGGGGCTCGGGAAGTTAATTAAATACCATTTGGAGGCATTTAATGTTCGAGCAAAAACGGCTGATTTTCGACAAAAGAGATAACACCCCCCCATTACGTCATGCTTCAGAAATGTGGAAAATGGTCCGTTTTCAAATGTTTTATTTTTGAACGTCAGTTCACATTTGTAGGTGGATCATCAGTGTTAGAGCTAAAATTAGCATGTTTAAAGTGATTTTCATGCTTCCAGGGGCCCAAAACACAAGATTAATGGAATGGTTAAAAGTGCATGAAAATGGCCAATTTACTCACTCTGAGTTCTCAAAAAGGGTTTCTTCACCCCGGGAAGTTAATTAAATACCATTTGGAGGCATGTAATGTTCAAGCAAAAACGGCTGATTTTCGACAAAAGAGATAACACCCCCCCATTACGTCATGCTTCAGAAATGTGGAAAATGGTCCGTTTTCAAATGTTTTATTTTTGAACGTCAGTTCACATTTGTAGGTGGATCATCAGTGTTAGAGCTAAAATTAGCATGTTTAAAGTGATTTTCATGCTTCCAGGGGCTCGGGAAGTTAATTAAATACCATTTGGAGGCATTTAATGTTCGAGCAAAAACGGCTGATTTTCGACAAAAAAGATAACACCCCCCCATTACGTCATGCTTCAGAAATGTGGAAAATGGTCCGTTTTCAAATGTTTTATTTTTGAACATCAGTTCACATTTGTAGGTGGATCATCAGTGTTAGAGCTAAAATTAGCATGTTTCAAGTGATTTTCATGCTTCCAGGGGCTCGGGAAGTTAATTAAATACCATTTGGAGGCATTTAATGTTCGAGCAAAAACGGCTGATTTTCGACAAAAGAGATAACACCCCCCCATTACGTCATGCTTCAGAAATGTGGAAAATGGTCCGTTTTCAAATGTTTTATTTTTGAACGTCAGTTCACATTTGTAGGTGGATCATCAGTGTTAGAGCTAAAATTAGCATGTTTAAAGTGATTTTCATGCTTCCAGGGGCCCAAAACACAAGATTTATGGAATGGTTAAAAGTGCATGAAAATGGCCAATTTACTCACTCTGAGTTCTCAAAAAGGGTTTCTTCACCCCGGGAAGTTAATTAAATACCATTTGGAGGCATTTAATGTTCGAGCAAAAACGGCTGATTTTCGACAAAAGAGATAACACCCCCCCATTACGTCATGCTTCAGAAATGTGGAAAATGGTCCGTTTTCAAATGTTTTATTTTTGAACGTCAGTTCACATTTGTAGGTGGATCATCAGTGTTAGAGCTAAAATTAGCATGTTTAAAGTGATTTTCATGCTTCCAGGGGCTCGGGAAGTGAAATAAATACCATTTGGAGGCATTTAATGTTCGAGCAAAAACGGCTGATTTTCGACAAAAGAGATAACACCCCCCCATTGCGTCATGCTTCAGAAATGTGGAAAATGGTCCGTTTTTAAATGTTTTATTTTTGAACGTCAGTTCACATTTGTAGGTGGATCATCAGTGTTAGAGCTAAAATTAGCATGTTTAAAGTGATTTTCATGCTTCCAGGGGCCCAAAACACAAGATTTATGGAATGGTTAAAAGTGCATGAAAATGGCCAATTTACTCACTCTGAGTTCTCAAAAAGGGTTTCTTCACCCCGGGAAGTTAATTAAATACCATTTGGAGGCATTTAATGTTCGAGCAAAAACGGCTGATTTTCGACAAAAGAGATAACACCCCCCCATTACGTCATGCTTCAGAAATGTGGAAAATGGTCCGTTTTCAAATGTTTTATTTTTGAACGTCAGTTCACATTTGTAGGTGGATCATCAGTGTTAGAGCTAAAATTAGCATGTTTAAAGTGATTTTCATGCTTCCAGGGGCTCGGGAAGTGAAATAAATACCATTTGGAGGCATTTAATGTTCGAGCAAAAACGGCTGATTTTTGACAAAAGAGATAACACCCCCCCATTACGTCATGCTTCAGAAATGTGGAAAATGGTCCGTTTTCAAATGTTTTATTTTTGAACGTCAGTTCACATTTGTAGGTGGATCATCAGTGTTAGAGCTAAAATTAGCATGTTTAAAGTGATTTTCATGCTTCCAGGGGCTCGGGAAGCTAATTAAATACCATTTGGAGGCATTTAATGTTCGAGCAAAAACGGCTGATTTTCGACAAAAGAGATAACACCCCCCCATTACGTCATGCTTCAGAAATGTGGAAAATGGTCCGTTTTCAAATGTTTTATTTTTGAACGTCAGTTCACATTTGTAGGTGGATCATCAGTGTTAGAGCTAAAATTAGCATGTTTAAAGTGATTTTCATGCTTCCAGGGGCCCAAAACACAAGATTTATGGAATGGTTAAAAGTGCATGAAAATGGCCAATTTACTCACTCTGAGTTCTCAAAAAGGGTTTCTTCACCCCGGGAAGTTAATTAAATACCATTTGGAGGCGATTAATGTTCGAGCAAAAACGGCTGATTTTCGACAAAAGAGATAACACCCCCCCATTACGTCATGCTTCAGAAATGTGGAAAATGGTCCGTTTTCAAATGTTTTATTTTTGAACGTCAGTTCACATTTGTAGGTGGATCATCAGTGTTAGAGCTAAAATTAGCATGTTTAAAGTGATTTTCATGCTTCCAGGGGCTCGGGAAGTTAATTAAATACCATTTGGAGGCATTTAATGTTCGAGCAAAAACGGCTGATTTTCGACAAAAGAGATAACACCCCCCCATTACGTCATGCTTCAGAAATGTGGAAAATGGTCCGTTTTCAAATGTTTTATTTTTGAACGTCAGTTCACATTTGTAGGTGGATCATCAGTGTTAGAGCTAAAATTAGCATGTTTAAAGTGAATTTCATGCTTCCAGGGGCCCAAAACACAAGATTTATGGAATGGTTAAAAGTGCATGAAAATGGCCAATTTACTCACTCTGAGTTCTCAAAAAGGGTTTCTTCACCCCGGGAAGTTAATTAAATACCATTTGGAGGCATTTAATGTTCGAGCAAAAACGGCTGATTTTCGACAAAAGAGATAACACCCCCCCATTACGTCATGCTTCAGAAATGTGGAAAATGGTCCGTTTTCAAATGTTTTATTTTTGAACGTCAGTTCACATTTGTAGGTGGATCATCAGTGTTAGAGCTAAAATTAGCATGTTTAAAGTGATTTTCATGCTTCCAGGGGCTCGGGAAGTTAATTAAATACCATTTGGAGGCATTTAATGTTCGAGCAAAAACGGCTGATTTTCGACAAAAGAGATAACACCCCCCCATTACGTCATGCTTCAGAAATGTGGAAAATGGTCCGTTTTCAAATGTTTTATTTTTGAACGTCAGTTCACATTTGTAGGTGGATCATCAGTGTTAGAGCTAAAATTAGCATGTTTAAAGTGATTTTCATGCTTCCAGGGGCTCGGGAAGTTAATTAAATACCATTTGGAGGCATTTAATGTTCGAGCAAAAACGGCTGATTTTCGACAAAAGAGATAACACCCCCCCATTACGTCATGCTTCAGAAATGTGGAAAATGGTCCGTTTTCAAATGTTTTATTTTTGAACGTCAGTTCACATTTGTAGGTGGATCATCAGTGTTAGAGCTAAAATTAGCATGTTTAAAGTGATTTTCATGCTTCCAGGGGCCCAAAACACAAGATTAATGGAATGGTTAAAAGTGCATGAAAATGGCCAATTTACTCACTCTGAGTTCTCAAAAAGGGTTTCTTCACCCCGGGAAGTTAATTAAATACCATTTGGAGGCATGTAATGTTCAAGCAAAAACGGCTGATTTTCGACAAAAGAGATAACACCCCCCCATTACGTCATGCTTCAGAAATGTGGAAAATGGTCCGTTTTCAAATGTTTTATTTTTGAACGTCAGTTCACATTTGTAGGTGGATCATCAGTGTTAGAGCTAAAATTAGCATGTTTAAAGTGATTTTCATGCTTCCAGGGGCTCGGGAAGTTAATTAAATACCATTTGGAGGCATTTAATGTTCGAGCAAAAACGGCTGATTTTCGACAAAAAAGATAACACCCCCCCATTACGTCATGCTTCAGAAATGTGGAAAATGGTCCGTTTTCAAATGTTTTATTTTTGAACATCAGTTCACATTTGTAGGTGGATCATCAGTGTTAGAGCTAAAATTAGCATGTTTAAAGTGATTTTCATGCTTCCAGGGGCCCAAAACACAAGATTTATGGAATGGTTAAAAGTGCATGAAAATGGCCAATTTACTCACTCTGAGTTCTCAAAAAGGGTTTCTTCACCCCGGGAAGTTAATTAAATACCATTTGGAGGCATTTAATGTTCGAGCAAAAACGGCTGATTTTCGACAAAAGAGATAACACCCCCCCATTACGTCATGCTTCAGAAATGTGGAAAATGGTCCGTTTTCAAATGTTTTATTTTTGAACGTCAGTTCACATTTGTAGGTGGATCATCAGTGTTAGAGCTAAAATTAGCATGTTTAAAGTGATTTTCATGCTTCCAGGGGCTCGGGAAGTGAAATAAATACCATTTGGAGGCATTTAATGTTCGAGCAAAAACGGCTGATTTTTGACAAAAGAGATAACACCCCCCCATTACGTCATGCTTCAGAAATGTGGAAAATGGTCCGTTTTCAAATGTTTTATTTTTGAACGTCAGTTCACATTTGTAGGTGGATCATCAGTGTTAGAGCTAAAATTAGCATGTTTAAAGTGATTTTCATGCTTCCAGGGGCCCGGGAAGTTAATTAAATACCATTTGGAGGCATTTAATGTTCGAGCAAAAACGGCTGATTTTCGACAAAAGAGATAACACCCCCCCATTACGTCATGCTTCAGAAATGTGGAAAATGGTCCGTTTTCAAATGTTTTATTTTTGAACGTCAGTTCACATTTGTAGGTGGATCATCAGTGTTAGAGCTAAAATTAGCATGTTTAAAGTGATTTTCATGCTTCCAGGGGCCCAAAACACAAGATTAATGGAATGGTTAAAAGTGCATGAAAATGGCCAATTTACTCACTCTGAGTTCTCAAAAAGGGTTTCTTCACCCCGGGAAGTGAAATAAATACCATTTGGAGGCATTTAATGTTCGAGCAAAAACGGCTGATTTTCGACAAAAGAGATAACACCCCCCCATTACGTCATGCTTCAGAAATGTGGAAAATGGTCCGTTTTCAAATGTTTTATTTTTGAACGTCAGTTCACATTTGTAGGTGGATCATCAGTGTTAGAGCTAAAATTAGCATGTTTAAAGTGATTTTCATGCTTCCAGGGGCTCGGGAAGTTAATTAAATACCATTTGGAGGCATTTAATGTTCGAGCAAAAACGGCTGATTTTCGACAAAAAAGATAACACCCCCCCATTACGTCATGCTTCAGAAATGTGGAAAATGGTCCGTTTTCAAATGTTTTATTTTTGAACATCAGTTCACATTTGTAGGTGGATCATCAGTGTTAGAGCTCAAATTAGCATGTTTAAAGTGATTTTCATGCTTCCAGGGGCCCAAAACACAAGATTTATGGAATGGTTAAAAGTGCATGAAAATGGCCAATTTACTCACTCTGAGTTCTCAAAAAGGGTTTCTTCACCCCGGGAAGTGAAATAAATACCATTTGGAGGCATTTAATGTTCGAGCAAAAACGGCTGATTTTCGACAAAAGAGATAACACCCCCCCATTACGTCATGCTTCAGAAATGTGGAAATGGTCCGTTTTCAAATGTTTTATTTTTGAACGTCAGTTCACATTTGTAGGTGGATCATCAGTGTTAGAGCTAAAATTAGCATGTTTAAAGTGATTTTCATGCTTCCAGGGGCTCGGGAAGTTAATTAAATACCATTTGGAGGCATTTAATGTTCGAGCAAAAACGGCTGATTTTCGACAAAAGAGATAACACCCCCCCATTACGTCATGCTTCAGAAATGTGGAAAATGGTCCGTTTTCAAATGTTTTATTTTTGAACGTCAGTTCACATTTGTAGGTGGATCATCAGTGTTAGAGCTAAAATTAGCATGTTTAAAGTGAATTTCATGCTTCCAGGGGCCCAAAACACAAGATTTATGGAATGGTTAAAAGTGCATGAAAATGGCCAATTTACTCACTCTGAGTTCTCAAAAAGGGTTTCTACACCCCGGGAAGTTAATTAAATACCATTTGGAGGCATTTAATGTTCGAGCAAAAACGGCTGATTTTCGACAAAAGAGATAACACCCCCCCATTACGTCATGCTTCAGAAATGTGGAAAATGGTCCGTTTTCAAATGTTTTATTTTTGAACGTCAGTTCACATTTGTAGGTGGATCATCAGTGTTAGAGCTAAAATTAGCATGTTTAAAGTGATTTTCATGCTTCCAGGGGCTCGGGAAGTTAATTAAATACCATTTGGAGGCATTTAATGTTCGAGCAAAAACGGCTGATTTTCGACAAAAGAGATAACACCCCCCCATTACGTCATGCTTCAGAAATGTGGAAAATGGTAAGTTTTCAAATGTTTTATTTTTGAACGTCAGTTCACATTTGTAGGTGGATCATCAGTGTTAGAGCTAAAATTAGCATGTTTAAAGTGATTTTCATGCTTCCAGGGGCTCGGGAAGTTAATTAAATACCATTTGGAGGCATTTAATGTTCGAGCAAAAACGGCTGATTTTCGACAAAAGAGATAACACCCCCCCATTACGTCATGCTTCAGAAATGTGGAAAATGGTCCGTTTTCAAATGTTTTATTTTTGAACGTCAGTTCACATTTGTAGGTGGATCATCAGTGTTAGAGCTAAAATTAGCATGTTTAAAGTGATTTTCATGCTTCCAGGGGCCCAAAACACAAGATTTATGGAATGGTTAAAAGTGCATGAAAATGGCCAATTTACTCACTCTGAGTTCTCAAAAAGTGTTTCTTCACCCCGGGAAGTTAATTAAATACCATTTGGAGGCATTTAATGTTCGAGCAAAAACGGCTGATTTTCGACAAAAGAGATAACACCCCCCCATTACGTCATGCTTCAGAAATGTGGAAAATGGTCCGTTTTCAAATGTTTTATTTTTGAACGTCAGTTCACATTTGTAGGTGGATCATCAGTGTTAGAGCTAAAATTAGCATGTTTAAAGTGATTTTCATGCTTCCAGGGGCTCGGGAAGTTAATTAAATACCATTTGGAGGCATTTAATGTTCGAGCAAAAACGGCTGATTTTCGACAAAAAAGATAACACCCCCCCATTACGTCATGCTTCAGAAATGTGGAAAATGGTCCGTTTTCAAATGTTTTATTTTTGAACATCAGTTCACATTTGTAGGTGGATCATCAGTGTTAGAGCTAAAATTAGCATGTTTCAAGTGATTTTCATGCTTCCAGGGGCCCAAAACACAAGATTAATGGAATGGTTAAAAGTGCATGAAAATGGCCAATTCACTCACTCTGAGTTCTCAAAAAGGGTTTCTTCACCCCGGGAAGTTAATTAAATACCATTTGGAGGCATGTAATGTTCAAGCAAAAACAGCTGATTTTCGACAAAAGAGATAACACCCCCCCATTACGTCATGCTTCAGAAATGTGGAAAATGGTCCGTTTTCAAATGTTTTATTTTTGAACGTCAGTTCACATTTGTAGGTGGATCATCAGTGTTAGAGCTAAAATTAGCATGTTTAAAGTGATTTTCATGCTTCCAGGGGCTCGGGAAGTTAATTAAATACCATTTGGAGGCATTTAATGTTCGAGCAAAAACGGCTGATTTTCGACAAAAAAGATAACACCCCCCCATTACGTCATGCTTCAGAAATGTGGAAAATGGTCCGTTTTCAAATGTTTTATTTTTGAACATCAGTTCACATTTGTAGGTGGATCATCAGTGTTAGAGCTAAAATTAGCATGTTTCAAGTGATTTTCATGCTTCCAGGGGCTCGGGAAGTTAATTAAATACCATTTGGAGGCATTTAATGTTCGAGCAAAAACGGCTGATTTTCGACAAAAGAGATAACACCCCCCCATTACGTCATGCTTCAGAAATGTGGAAAATGGTCCGTTTTCAAATGTTTTATTTTTGAACGTCAGTTCACATTTGTAGGTGGATCATCAGTGTTAGAGCTAAAATTAGCATGTTTAAAGTGAATTTCATGCTTCCAGGGGCCCAAAACACAAGATTTATGGAATGGTTAAAAGTGCATGAAAATGGCCAATTTACTCACTCTGAGTTCTCAAAAAGGGTTTCTTCACCCCGGGAAGTTAATTAAATACCATTTGGAGGCATTTAATGTTCGAGCAAAAACGGCTGATTTTCGACAAAAGAGATAACACCCCCCCATTACGTCATGCTTCAGAAATGTGGAAAATGGTCCGTTTTCAAATGTTTTATTTTTGAACGTCAGTTCACATTTGTAGGTGGATCATCAGTGTTAGAGCTAAAATTAGCATGTTTAAAGTGATTTTCATGCTTCCAGGGGCTCGGGAAGTTAATTAAATACCATTTGGAGGCATTTAATGTTCGAGCAAAAACGGCTGATTTTCGACAAAAGAGATAACACCCCCCCATTACGTCATGCTTCAGAAATGTGGAAAATGGTCCGTTTTCAAATGTTTTATTTTTGAACGTCAGTTCACATTTGTAGGTGGATCATCAGTGTTAGAGCTAAAATTAGCATGTTTAAAGTGATTTTCATGCTTCCAGGGGCTCGGGAAGTTAATTAAATACCATTTGGAGGCATTTAATGTTCGAGCAAAAACGGCTGATTTTCGACAAAAGAGATAACACCCCCCCATTACGTCATGCTTCAGAAATGTGGAAAATGGTCCGTTTTCAAATGTTTTATTTTTGAACGTCAGTTCACATTTGTAGGTGGATCATCAGTGTTAGAGCTAAAATTAGCATGTTTAAAGTGATTTTCATGCTTCCAGGGGCCCAAAACACAAGATTAATGGAATGGTTAAAAGTGCATGAAAATGGCCAATTTACTCACTCTGAGTTCTCAAAAAGGGTTTCTTCACCCCGGGAAGTTAATTAAATACCATTTGGAGGCATGTAATGTTCAAGCAAAAACGGCTGATTTTCGACAAAAGAGATAACACCCCCCCATTACGTCATGCTTCAGAAATGTGGAAAATGGTCCGTTTTCAAATGTTTTATTTTTGAACGTCAGTTCACATTTGTAGGTGGATCATCAGTGTTAGAGCTAAAATTAGCATGTTTAAAGTGATTTTCATGCTTCCAGGGGCCCAAAACACAAGATTAATGGAATGGTTAAAAGTGCATGAAAATGGCCAATTTACTCACTCTGAGTTCTCAAAAAGGGTTTCTTCACCCCGGGAAGTTAATTAAATACCATTTGGAGGCATGTAATGTTCAAGCAAAAACGGCTGATTTTCGACAAAAGAGATAACACCCCCCCATTACGTCATGCTTCAGAAATGTGGAAAATGGTCCGTTTTCAAATGTTTTATTTTTGAACGTCAGTTCACATTTGTAGGTGGATCATCAGTGTTAGAGCTAAAATTAGCATGTTTCAAGTGATTTTCATGCTTCCAGGGGCTCGGGAAGTTAATTAAATACCATTTGGAGGCATTTAATGTTCGAGCAAAAACGGCTGATTTTCGACAAAAGAGATAACACCCCCCCATTACGTCATGCTTCAGAAATGTGGAAAATGGTCCGTTTTCAAATGTTTTATTTTTGAACGTCAGTTCACATTTGTAGGTGGATCATCAGTGTTAGAGCTAAAATTAGCATGTTTAAAGTGATTTTCATGCTTCCAGGGGCCCAAAACACAAGATTAATGGAATGGTTAAAAGTGCATGAAAATGGCCAATTTACTCACTCTGAGTTCTCAAAAAGGGTTTCATCACCCCGGGAAGTGAAATAAATACCATTTGGAGGCATTTAATGTTCGAGCAAAAACGTGCTGATTTTCGACAAAAGAGATAACACCCCCCCATTACGTCATGCTTCAGAAATGTGGAAAATGGTCCGTTTTCAAATGTTTTATTTTTGAACGTCAGTTCACATTTGTAGGTGGATCATCAGTGTTAGAGCTAAAATTAGCATGTTTAAAGTGATTTTCATGCTTCCAGGGGCTCGGGAAGTTAATTAAATACCATTTGGAGGCATTTAATGTTCGAGCAAAAACGGCTGATTTTCGACAAAAAAGATAACACCCCCCCATTACGTCATGCTTCAGAAATGTGGAAAATGGTCCGTTTTCAAATGTTTTATTTTTGAACATCAGTTCACATTTGTAGGTGGATCATCAGTGTTAGAGCTCAAATTAGCATGTTTAAAGTGATTTTCATGCTTCCAGGGGCCCAAAACACAAGATTTATGGAATGGTTAAAAGTGCATGAAAATGGCCAATTTACTCACTCTGAGTTCTCAAAAAGGGTTTCTTCACCCCGGGAAGTGAAATAAATACCATTTGGAGGCATTTAATGTTCGAGCAAAAACGTCTGATTTTCGACAAAAGAGATAACACCCCCCCATTACGTCATGCTTCAGAAATGTGGAAATGGTCCGTTTTCAAATGTTTTATTTTTGAACGTCAGTTCACATTTGTAGGTGGATCATCAGTGTTAGAGCTAAAATTAGCATGTTTAAAGTGATTTTCATGCTTCCAGGGGCTCGGGAAGTTAATTAAATACCATTTGGAGGCATTTAATGTTCAAGCAAAAACGGCTGATTTTCGACAAAAAAGATAACACCCCCCCATTACGTCATGCTTCAGAAATGTGGAAAATGGTCCGTTTTCAAATGTTTTATTTTTGAACATCAGTTCACATTTGTAGGTGGATCATCAGTGTTAGAGCTAAAATTAGCATGTTTCAAGTGATTTTCATGCTTCCAGGGGCTCGGGAAGTTAATTAAATACCATTTGGAGGCATTTAATGTTCGAGCAAAAACGGCTGATTTTCGACAAAAGAGATAACACCCCCCCCATTACGTCATGCTTCAGAAATGTGGAAAATGGTCCGTTTTCAAATGTTTTATTTTTGAACGTCAGTTCACATTTGTAGGTGGATCATAAGTGTTAGAGCTAAAATTAGCATGTTTAAAGTGATTTTCATGCTTCCAGGGGCTCGGGAAGTTAATTAAATACCATTTGGAGGCATTTAATGTTCGAGCAAAAACGGCTGATTTTCGACAAAAGAGATAACACACCCCCATTACGTCATGCTTCAGAAATGTGGAAAATGGTCCGTTTTCAAATGTTTTATTTTTGAACGTCAGTTCACATTTGTAGGTGGATCATCAGTGTTAGAGCTAAAATTAGCATGTTTAAAGTGATTTTCATGCTTCCAGGGGCTCGGGAAGTTAATTAAATACCATTTGGAGGCATTTAATGTTCGAGCAAAAACGGCAGATTTTCGACAAAAGAGATAACACCCCCCCATTACGTCATGCTTCAGAAATGTGGAAAATGGTCCGTTTTCAAATGTTTTATTTTTGAACGTCAGTTCACATTTGTAGGTGGATCATCAGTGTTAGAGCTAAAATTAGCATGTTTAAAGTGATTTTCATGCTTCCAGGGGCTCGGGAAGTTAATTAAATACCATTTGGAGGCATTTAATGTTCGAGCAAAAACGGCTGATTTTCGACAAAAGAGATAACACCCCCCCATTACGTCATGCTTCAGAAATGTGGAAAATGGTCCGTTTTCAAATGTTTTATTTTTGAACGTCAGTTCACATTTGTAGGTGGATCATCAGTGTTAGAGCTAAAATTAGCATGTTTAAAGTGAATTTCATGCTTCCAGGGGCCCAAAACACAAGATTTATGGAATGGTTAAAAGTGCATGAAAATGGCCAATTTACTCACTCTGAGTTCTCAAAAAGGGTTTCTTCACCCCGGGAAGTTAATTAAATACCATTTGGAGGCATTTAATGTTCGAGCAAAAACGGCTGATTTTCGACAAAAGAGATAACACCCCCCCATTACGTCATGCTTCAGAAATGTGGAAAATGGTCCGTTTTCAAATGTTTTATTTTTGAACGTCAGTTCACATTTGTAGGTGGATCATCAGTGTTAGAGCTAAAATTAGCATGTTTAAAGTGATTTTCATGCTTCCAGGGGCTCGGGAAGTTAATTAAATACCATTTGGAGGCATTTAATGTTCGAGCAAAAACGGCTGATTTTCGACAAAAGAGATAACACCCCCCCATTACGTCATGCTTCAGAAATGTGGAAAATGGTCCGTTTTCAAATGTTTTATTTTTGAACGTCAGTTCACATTTGTAGGTGGATCATCAGTGTTAGAGCTAAAATTAGCATGTTTAAAGTGATTTTCATGCTTCCAGGGGCCCAAAACACAAGATTAATGGAATGGTTAAAAGTGCATGAAAATGGCCAATTTACTCACTCTGAGTTCTCAAAAAGGGTTTCTTCACCCCGGGAAGTTAATTAAATACCATTTGGAGGCATGTAATGTTCAAGCAAAAACGGCTGATTTTCGACAAAAGAGATAACACCCCCCCATTACGTCATGCTTCAGAAATGTGGAAAATGGTCCGTTTTCAAATGTTTTATTTTTGAACGTCAGTTCACATTTGTAGGTGGATCATCAGTGTTAGAGCTAAAATTAGCATGTTTAAAGTGATTTTCATGCTTCCAGGGGCTCGGGAAGTTAATTAAATACCATTTGGAGGCATTTAATGTTCGAGCAAAAACGGCTGATTTTCGACAAAAAAGATAACACCCCCCCATTACGTCATGCTTCAGAAATGTGGAAAATGGTCCGTTTTCAAATGTTTTATTTTTGAACATCAGTTCACATTTGTAGGTGGATCATCAGTGTTAGAGCTAAAATTAGCATGTTTAAAGTGATTTTCATGCTTCCAGGGGCTCGGGAAGGTAATTAAATACCATTTGGAGGCATTTAATGTTCGAGCAAAAACGGCTGATTTTCGACAAAAGAGATAACACCCCCCCATTACGTCATGCTTCAGAAATGTGGAAAATGGTCCGTTTTCAAATGTTTTATTTTTGAACGTCAGTTCACATTTGTAGGTGGATCATCAGTGTTAGAGCTAAAATTAGCATGTTTAAAGTGAATTTCATGCTTCCAGGGGCCCAAAACACAAGATTTATGGAATGGTTAAAAGTGCATGAAAATGGCCAATTTACTCACTCTGAGTTCTCAAAAAGGGTTTCTTCACCCCGGGAAGTTAATTAAATACCATTTGGAGGCATTTAATGTTCGAGCAAAAACGGCTGATTTTCGACAAAAGAGATAACACCCCCCCATTACGTCATGCTTCAGAAATGTGGAAAATGGTCCGTTTTCAAATGTTTTATTTTTGAACGTCAGTTCACATTTGTAGGTGGATCATCAGTGTTAGAGCTAAAATTAGCATGTTTAAAGTGATTTTCATGCTTCCAGGGGCTCGGGAAGTTAATTAAATACCATTTGGAGGCATTTAATGTTCGAGCAAAAACGGCTGATTTTCGACAAAAGAGATAACACCCCCCCATTACGTCATGCTTCAGAAATGTGGAAAATGGTCCGTTTTCAAATGTTTTATTTTTGAACGTCAGTTCACATTTGTAGGTGGATCATCAGTGTTAGAGCTAAAATTAGCATGTTTAAAGTGATTTTCATGCTTCCAGGGGCTCGGGAAGTTAATTAAATACCATTTGGAGGCATTTAATGTTCGAGCAAAAACGGCTGATTTTCGACAAAAGAGATAACACCCCCCCATTACGTCATGCTTCAGAAATGTGGAAAATGGTCCTTTTTCAAATGTTTTATTTTTGAACGTCAGTTCACATTTGTAGGTGGATCATCAGTGTTAGAGCTAAAATTAGCATGTTTAAAGTGATTTTCATGCTTCCAGGGGCCCAAAACACAAGATTTATGGAATGGTTAAAAGTGCATGAAAATGGCCAATTTACTCACTCTGAGTTCTCAAAAAGGGTTTCTTCACCCCGGGAAGTTAATTAAATACCATTTGGAGGCATTTAATGTTCGAGCAAAAACGGCTGATTTTCGACAAAAGAGATAACACCCCCCCATTACGTCATGCTTCAGAAATGTGGAAAATGGTCCGTTTTCAAATGTTTTATTTTTGAACGTCAGTTCACATTTGTAGGTGGATCATCAGTGTTAGAGCTAAAATTAGCATGTTTAAAGTGATTTTCATGCTTCCAGGGGCTCGGGAAGTGAAATAAATACCATTTGGAGGCATTTAATGTTCGAGCAAAAACGGCTGATTTTCGACAAAAGAGATAACACCCCCCCATTACGTCATGCTTCAGAAATGTGGAAAATGGTCCGTTTTCAAATGTTTTATTTTTGAACGTCAGTTCACATTTGTAGGTGGATCATCAGTGTTAGAGCTAAAATTAGCATGTTTAAAGTGATTTTCATGCTTCCAGGGGCCCAAAACACAAGATTTATGGAATGGTTAAAAGTGCATGAAAATGGCCAATTTACTCACTCTGAGTTCTCAAAAAGGGTTTCTTCACCCCGGGAAGTTAATTAAATACCATTTGGAGGCATTTAATGTTCGAGCAAAAACGGCTGATTTTCGACAAAAGAGATAACACCCCCCCATTACGTCATGCTTCAGAAATGTGGAAAATGGTCCGTTTTCAAATGTTTTATTTTTGAACGTCAGTTCACATTTGCAGGTGGATCATCAGTGTTAGAGCTAAAATTAGCATGTTTAAAGTGATTTTCATGCTTCCAGGGGCTCGGGAAGTGAAATAAATACCATTTGGAGGCATTTAATGTTCGAGCAAAAACGGCTGATTTTTGACAAAAGAGATAACACCCCCCATTACGTCATGCTTCAGAAATGTGGAAAATGGTCCGTTTTCAAATGTTTTATTTTTGAACGTCAGTTCACATTTGTAGGTGGATCATCAGTGTTAGAGCTAAAATTAGCATGTTTAAAGTGATTTTCATGCTTCCAGGGGCTCGGGAAGCTAATTAAATACCATTTGGAGGCATTTAATGTTCGAGCAAAAACGGCTGATTTTCGACAAAAGAGATAACACCCCCCCATTACGTCATGCTTCAGAAATGTGGAAAATGGTCCGTTTTCAAATGTTTTATTTTTGAACGTCAGTTCACATTTGTAGGTGGATCATCAGTGTTAGAGCTAAAATTAGCATGTTTAAAGTGATTTTCATGCTTCCAGGGGCTCGGGAAGTTAATTAAATACCATTTGGAGGCATTTAATGTTCGAGCAAAAACGGCTGATTTTCGACAAAAGAGATAACACCCCCCCATTACGTCATGCTTCAGAAATGTGGAAAATGGTCCGTTTTCAAATGTTTTATTTTTGAACGTCAGTTCACATTTGTAGGTGGATCATCAGTGTTAGAGCTAAAATTAGCATGTTTAAAGTGATTTTCATGCTTCCAGGGGCCCAAAACACAAGATTTATGGAATGGTTAAAAGTGCATGAAAATGGCCAATTTACTCACTCTGAGTTCTCAAAAAGGGTTTCTTCACCCCGGGAAGTTAATTAAATACCATTTGGAGGCATTTAATGTTCGAGCAAAAACGGCTGATTTTCGACAAAAGAGATAACACCCCCCCATTACGTCATGCTTCAGAAATGTGGAAAATGGTCCGTTTTCAAATGTTTTATTTTTGAACGTCAGTTCACATTTGTAGGTGGATCATCAGTGTTAGAGCTAAAATTAGCATGTTTAAAGTGATTTTCATGCTTCCAGGGGCTCGGGAAGTTAATTAAATACCATTTGGAGGCATTTAATGTTCGAGCAAAAACGGCTGATTTTCGACAAAAGAGATAACACCCCCCCATTACGTCATGCTTCAGAAATGTGGAAAATGGTCCGTTTTCAAATGTTTTATTTTTGAACGTCAGTTCACATTTGTAGGTGGATCATCAGTGTTAGAGCTAAAATTAGCATGTTTAAAGTGAATTTCATGCTTCCAGGGGCCCAAAACACAAGATTTATGGAATGGTTAAAAGTGCATGAAAATGGCCAATTTACTCACTCTGAGTTCTCAAAAAGGGTTTCTTCACCCCGGGAAGTTAATTAAATACCATTTGGAGGCATTTAATGTTCGAGCAAAAACGGCTGATTTTCGACAAAAGAGATAACACCCCCCCATTACGTCATGCTTCAGAAATGTGGAAAATGGTCCGTTTTCAAATGTTTTATTTTTGAACGTCAGTTCACATTTGTAGGTGGATCATCAGTGTTAGAGCTAAAATTAGCATGTTTAAAGTGATTTTCATGCTTCCAGGGGCTCGGGAAGTTAATTAAATACCATTTGGAGGCATTTAATGTTCGAGCAAAAACGGCTGATTTTCGACAAAAGAGATAACACCCCCCCATTACGTCATGCTTCAGAAATGTGGAAAATGGTCCGTTTTCAAATGTTTTATTTTTGAACGTCAGTTCACATTTGTAGGTGGATCATCAGTGTTAGAGCTAAAATTAGCATGTTTAAAGTGATTTTCATGCTTCCAGGGGCTCGGGAAGTTAATTAAATACCATTTGGAGGCATTTAATGTTCGAGCAAAAACGGCTGATTTTCGACAAAAGAGATAACACCCCCCCATTACGTCATGCTTCAGAAATGTGGAAAATGGTCCGTTTTCAAATGTTTTATTTTTGAACGTCAGTTCACATTTGTAGGTGGATCATCAGTGTTAGAGCTAAAATTAGCATGTTTAAAGTGATTTTCATGCTTCCAGGGGCCCAAAACACAAGATTAATGGAATGGTTAAAAGTGCATGAAAATGGCCAATTTACTCACTCTGAGTTCTCAAAAAGGGTTTCTTCACCCCGGGAAGTTAATTAAATACCATTTGGAGGCATGTAATGTTCAAGCAAAAACGGCTGATTTTCGACAAAAGAGATAACACCCCCCCATTACGTCATGCTTCAGAAATGTGGAAAATGGTCCGTTTTCAAATGTTTTATTTTTGAACGTCAGTTCACATTTGTAGGTGGATCATCAGTGTTAGAGCTAAAATTAGCATGTTTAAAGTGATTTTCATGCTTCCAGGGGCTCGGGAAGTTAATTAAATACCATTTGGAGGCATTTAATGTTCGAGCAAAAACGGCTGATTTTCGACAAAAAAGATAACACCGCCCCATTACGTCATGCTTCAGAAATGTGGAAAATGGTCCGTTTTCAAATGTTTTATTTTTGAACATCAGTTCACATTTGTAGGTGGATCATCAGTGTTAGAGCTAAAATTAGCATGTTTCAAGTGATTTTCATGCTTCCAGGGGCTCGGGAAGTTAATTAAATACCATTTGGAGGCATTTAATGTTCGAGCAAAAACGGCTGATTTTCGACAAAAGAGATAACACCCCCCCATTACGTCATGCTTCAGAAATGTGGAAAATGGTCCGTTTTCAAATGTTTTATTTTTGAACGTCAGTTCACATTTGTAGGTGGATCATCAGTGTTAGAGCTAAAATTAGCATGTTTAAAGTGAATTTCATGCTTCCAGGGGCCCAAAACACAAGATTTATGGAATGGTTAAAAGTGCATGAAAATGGCCAATTTACTCACTCTGAGTTCTCAAAAAGGGTTTCTTCACCCCGGGAAGTTAATTAAATACCATTTGGAGGCATTTAATGTTCGAGCAAAAACGGCTGATTTTCGACAAAAGAGATAACACCCCCCCATTACGTCATGCTTCAGAAATGTGGAAAATGGTCCGTTTTCAAATGTTTTATTTTTGAACGTCAGTTCACATTTGTAGGTGGATCATCAGTGTTAGAGCTAAAATTAGCATGTTTAAAGTGATTTTCATGCTTCCAGGGGCTCGGGAAGTTAATTAAATACCATTTGGAGGCATTTAATGTTCGAGCAAAAACGGCTGATTTTCGACAAAAGAGATAACACCCCCCCATTACGTCATGCTTCAGAAATGTGGAAAATGGTCCGTTTTCAAATGTTTTATTTTTGAACGTCAGTTCACATTTGTAGGTGGATCATCAGTGTTAGAGCTAAAATTAGCATGTTTAAAGTGATTTTCATGCTTCCAGGGGCTCGGGAAGTTAATTAAATACCATTTGGAGGCATTTAATGTTCGAGCAAAAACGGCTGATTTTCGACAAAAGAGATAACACCCCCCCATTACGTCATGCTTCAGAAATGTGGAAAATGGTCCGTTTTCAAATGTTTTATTTTTGAACGTCAGTTCACATTTGTAGGTGGATCATCAGTGTTAGAGCTAAAATTAGCATGTTTAAAGTGATTTTCATGCTTCCAGGGGCTCGGGAAGTTAATTAAATACCATTTGGAGGCATTTAATGTTCGAGCAAAAACGGCTGATTTTCGACAAAAGAGATAACACCCCCCATTACGTCATGCTTCAGAAATGTGGAAAATGGTCCGTTTTCAAATGTTTTATTTTTGAACGTCAGTTCACATTTGTAGGTGGATCATCAGTGTTAGAGCTAAAATTAGCATGTTTAAAGTGATTTTCATGCTTCCAGGGGCCCAAAACACAAGATTAATGGAATGGTTAAAAGTGCATGAAAATGGCCAATTTACTCACTCTGAGTTCTCAAAAAGGGTTTCTTCACCCCGGGAAGTTAATTAAATACCATTTGGAGGCATGTAATGTTCAAGCAAAAACGGCTGATTTTCGACAAAAGAGATAACACCCCCCCATTACGTCATGCTTCAGAAATGTGGAAAATGGTCCGTTTTCAAATGTTTTATTTTTGAACGTCAGTTCACATTTGTAGGTGGATCATCAGTGTTAGAGCTAAAATTAGCATGTTTAAAGTGATTTTCATGCTTCCAGGGGCTCGGGAAGTTAATTAAATACCATTTGGAGGCATTTAATGTTCGAGCAAAAACGGCTGATTTTCGACAAAAAAGATAACACCCCCCCATTACGTCATGCTTCAGAAATGTGGAAAATGGTCCGTTTTCAAATGTTTTATTTTTGAACATCAGTTCACATTTGTAGGTGGATCATCAGTGTTAGAGCTAAAATTAGCATGTTTCAAGTGATTTTCATGCTTCCAGGGGCTCGGGAAGTTAATTAAATACCATTTGGAGGCATTTAATGTTCGAGCAAAAACGGCTGATTTTCGACAAAAGAGATAACACCCCCCCATTACGTCATGCTTCAGAAATGTGGAAAATGGTCCGTTTTCAAATGTTTTATTTTTGAACGTCAGTTCACATTTGTAGGTGGATCATCAGTGTTAGAGCTAAAATTAGCATGTTTAAAGTGAATTTCATGCTTCCAGGGGCCCAAAACACAAGATTTATGGAATGGTTAAAAGTGCATGAAAATGGCCAATTTACTCACTCTGAGTTCTCAAAAAGGGTTTCTTCACCCCGGGAAGTTAATTAAATACCATTTGGAGGCATTTAATGTTCGAGCAAAAACGGCTGATTTTCGACAAAAGAGATAACACCCCCCCATTACGTCATGCTTCAGAAATGTGGAAAATGGTCCGTTTTCAAATGTTTTATTTTTGAACGTCAGTTCACATTTGTAGGTGGATCATCAGTGTTAGAGCTAAAATTAGCATGTTTAAAGTGATTTTCATGCTTCCAGGGGCTCGGGAAGTTAATTAAATACCATTTGGAGGCATTTAATGTTCGAGCAAAAACGGCTGATTTTCGACAAAAGAGATAACACCCCCCCATTACGTCATGCTTCAGAAATGTGGAAAATGGTCCGTTTTCAAATGTTTTATTTTTGAACGTCAGTTCACATTTGTAGGTGGATCATCAGTGTTAGAGCTAAAATTAGCATGTTTAAAGTGATTTTCATGCTTCCAGGGGCTCGGGAAGTTAATTAAATACCATTTGGAGGCATTTAATGTTCGAGCAAAAACGGCTGATTTTCGACAAAAGAGATAACACCCCCCCATTACGTCATGCTTCAGAAATGTGGAAAATGGTCCGTTTTCAAATGTTTTATTTTTGAACGTCAGTTCACATTTGTAGGTGGATCATCAGTGTTAGAGCTAAAATTAGCATGTTTAAAGTGATTTTCATGCTTCCAGGGGCTCGGGAAGTTAATTAAATACCATTTGGAGGCATTTAATGTTCGAGCAAAAACGGCTGATTTTCGACAAAAGAGATAACACCCCCCCATTACGTCATGCTTCAGAAATGTGGAAAATGGTCCGTTTTCAAATGTTTTATTTTTGAACGTCAGTTCACATTTGTAGGTGGATCATCAGTGTTAGAGCTAAAATTAGCATGTTTAAAGTGATTTTCATGCTTCCAGGGGCTCGGGAAGTTAATTAAATACCATTTGGAGGCATTTAATGTTCGAGCAAAAACGGCTGATTTTCGACAAAAAAGATAACACCCCCCCATTACGTCATGCTTCAGAAATGTGGAAAATGGTCCGTTTTCAAATGTTTTATTTTTGAACATCAGTTCACATTTGTAGGTGGATCATCAGTGTTAGAGCTAAAATTAGCATGTTTCAAGTGATTTTCATGCTTCCAGGGGCTCGGGAAGTTAATTAAATACCATTTGGAGGCATTTAATGTTCGAGCAAAAACGGCTGATTTTCGACAAAAGAGATAACACCCCCCCATTACGTCATGCTTCAGAAATGTGGAAAATGGTCCGTTTTCAAATGTTTTATTTTTGAACGTCAGTTCACATTTGTAGGTGGATCATCAGTGTTAGAGCTAAAATTAGCATGTTTAAAGTGAATTTCATGCTTCCAGGGGCCCAAAACACAAGATTAATGGAATGGTTAAAAGTGCATGAAAATGGCCAATTTACTCACTCTGAGTTCTCAAAAAGGGTTTCTTCACCCCGGGAAGTTAATTAAATACCATTTGGAGGCATGTAATGTTCAAGCAAAAACGGCTGATTTTCGACAAAAGAGATAACACCCCCCCATTACGTCATGCTTCAGAAATGTGGAAAATGGTCCGTTTTCAAATGTTTTATTTTTGAACGTCAGTTCACATTTGTAGGTGGATCATCAGTGTTAGAGCTAAAATTAGCATGTTTAAAGTGATTTTCATGCTTCCAGGGGCTCGGGAAGTTAATTAAATACCATTTGGAGGCATTTAATGTTCGAGCAAAAACGGCTGATTTTCGACAAAAAAGATAACACCCCCCCATTACGTCATGCTTCAGAAATGTGGAAAATGGTCCGTTTTCAAATGTTTTATTTTTGAACATCAGTTCACATTTGTAGGTGGATCATCAGTGT